>NC_091746.1:74249244-74256744 GCF_043380555.1 Nothobranchius furzeri | reverse complement strand
TTGAACCGTTTTGCTCTACAATGTCATCATCAGCCTGCATTCAATGGCCAAAATGGCAGCCGTCAAATTGACGGCTACTGGGAATTCTAGTGAAGTTGGAATTCTGTGAGTTCTAGTGTTAACAATGTTCTAACATAGTATATAAATATAGTGTGGAGGAAAAAATGAACAAGGTGGTTCTCTTGCATTTGTCTAAAAACCTCTGTCACTAACGCCTTTTAGACCAAAAGCAACCATTGGACCATCCGGTTGTCGGTCTCGCCGGACCGCCGCTCTTCCACTCTGACAACTTGCAGCTGAGACAGGAAAATGCACGAATGCAGCCATAATGCGTTTGGGGGTATTTTTCATGAGGAAATAATATCACACGGTCAATTTTCCGTGATGTGGCATCTTTAAACACCTGAAATTAGCCACAAATTTGCTAAAAATCTTGCCACCGGTATTCAGAATACTTCCTCCTGTTTCTAGAGACTCTGACCACTTTGAGTGACGTCGCTTGCAGGTCCATTTGTTAGTGGTCGATTACTTATTGAACGACACTTAAAAATGACTCAAATGTCTTTACTGGGCGACAAAGACCACAGAACTTGTTTTTATGTACATCTAGGAAAATCTAAATAAATGTGGTTCCAAATGTATCGGCCTGAGGCATTTTTGTTTACAGTGAGAAATTCCAAGAAAACAACATGCAGCTCTCATGCTTGGATAACTTGAATACGCTGACATGCACTCTGTAGAGTCTCATCTGGTCCTGCTGTTCGAGGACCCTCACAGCACTCCGACGGCAACAACAGTCGTCCAGTAGCTTTCAGAAGTGCCTGGAACGAACGCGCTCAACGAGGTCGACTTCAGGAGGATAGATCAGAAGCTCCTTTCATGGAAGACTTCTTTACCAGCAGGGATCAGTGTCAGCGAAAACACGATTTTTAAATAAGTTTCATTATTTTGTTTATTTTTTAAATGTTGTCCCTTATATTAGCTCTTTTATTATATTTTTACTCATTTTAATTCAGTGTTTCCTCTGTAGGGGCCCTCTGCCCCGGGAGCGGTGGTCGACTGTAGCTTCCTGGGCGCTCTACAGGTAGTGTTTAAGTGGAGGTGGGGGTCTATGCTCACCCTCCTCTGAGCGCCCTGACTTAGTGTGGAAGACCTGATGCTGCCGGGGCAGACGGCTCCTCTGATGGCGTTTCCTTGCCTTACCTTACTTGGCTCATCTGGACTCAGCCAAATATAAATTTTTACTGTGTGTGTGTGTGTGTGTGTGTGTGTGTGTGTGTGTGTGTGTGTGTGTGTGTGTGTGCGTGCGTGAGTGCATGCGTGCGTGTGTGTGTGTGTGTGTGTGTGTGTTAATGTTTTTAACCTGTTATGGGAATCGGGTCATTTTGTAAAGCACTTTGCTTGAAAAGCGCTTAATAAATACATTTGATTGATTGGCTGATTGATTGATTGATTGATTGATATTGGATCATTTGCAACAATAAATCTGTGTTTATATTAAAAATGTAACAAAGACTGAGAGTGGTGTCCAACACTGGGTCCTCCGGGGCCACTGTCCAGCATGTTTTAGTTGTTTTACTGCACCAACACCCATCGATTAAAAAGTTGGAGCAGAAAAACCTCTAAAACATGCTGGACGGTGGCCCAGGAGGACCACGCTTGGGCACCACAGCCTACGAGGAACACAGCTTTCAATTTAAAAAATTCCAGTTTAAGTTGGAGAAACGGATCTGTTATCGAATTTCCGCTAAGCCCACCGAACAAGGGAGGTGTCGGTGGAGTCCAAGGAGGAAAAAGCTATAATCTCTTTACAAAGTGGCCCAATAAACCTCTTTGATCTGTGATTGTTGGGGTTGAAACTTCAGCGTTATCGTCACTGATAATCTGAGCCGTGAGAAGATTAAACACCATCATCAGCCTAACCTTCTGAAAGCTATTAGACAGAGTTCCCAATATTGTCTTCAGCTCTGAGGTCTCCAATATTGGCACAGAAGGATAAAAAATAAGAGAGCGAGGAAGAAAGGGTATTATACGGCAAGCACTCGGGTGGAAAGGGTTCTTAGGAGAGTTCTGTGTTTTAAATAAGGAAATGGTGTTGATAGGGAGGTGGGTCAAGAAGGAGAAGGAAGAGAGGGACAGTTCCCACCTGGCCACGCTTTGTTGAGATCTGACGAGGAAAAGAAACGATAAGCAGGCAGACAACACAGAAGAAACACCAGCATTGAAAGAAAGAAGGCGTTAAAAGCAGAAATCAGACAGGCAAGAAGTAAATGCGACATTATCGGCATACTTATAACAAAAACACATAAAAAAAAGTCACAGTTAAGATAAAAAAAGAAACATAAACAAAGCAAAAAGAAGTAGATCAAACACGATTCATGGTCTGTTCACCGGGATTTCACTCAGACCTGTGTGAGCGTGAAGAGGTAAGACGGTATGGAACACAAAAGTATTCAAAATTCAATAAATAAATAAGACATTATGAAATAAACAACTACATGAAGAAATACTAGACAATCATGTCATCTGACAATGAAATGATGAAATAACAGAATGTTGTGTAAAATCGAAGCTCAATGTTATGAAATATTTTCATTCTCCTTTTAAAATGTCTTTATTCATATAAAGTTTTTTCTAAAGCCATTTTTTTCAAAATATCCCATATTAATATTGAGTCATTTTTATTTAAATCATTCAGTTTTTATTACATAAAGTCTTTTAAACAAAGACAGCTTTTATTTCATAATAGTATTTTTTCCCATGGCTGATTTATTTCATAATGACACTTTACAGCAGAACGTCTCAGTCTGTCAGTCAACACTAATGGGGCGGAGCCAGTGTGTCATTGGCTGCTAATTCAGTCAGATAAAAGCAATCACTCACAAAGTATCAAACCAAATGCTGCAAAAATGTCATCCAAACAACTCAAAATATCGTCTACGGACAAACTATTCAACTTTATTTGACCCGCCAAAGAAAACAGAGCTAAACTAAGTTCAGGCAACGCCGCCATCTTTCATGACCTCTGGCCTAGGAAGGTGTTACAACTACCTTAAACTGTCCGGTCATGCACGGTGAGCAGAAATCCAGGAAAACCAAACGATGTGGAAGGATTAACCAATGGTGTTGCAGGCCACGCCCACTGGCTTGACTGACGGACTGAGACGTTCTGCTGTAAAGTCTCATTATGAAATAAATCAGCCATGGGAAAAAACACTATTATGAAATAAAAGCTGTCTTTGTTTAAAAGACGTTATGTAATAAAAACTGAATGATTTAAACAAAAATGGCTCAATATTAATTTGGGTTATTATGAAAAAATGACTTTAGAAAAAACTTTATATGAATAAAGACATTTTAAAAGGAGAATGAAAATAGTTCATAACATTGAGCTTAGATTTTACATAACATTCGGTTATTTCATCATTTCATTGTTAGATTACATGACTGTCCAGTATTTCTTCATGTAGTTATTTATTTCATAATGTCTTATTTATTTATTTATTGAATTTTGAATACTTTTGTGTTCTGTAAGAAGGACAGAAAGTGAATGTGGATTTTTTTAATCTCATAATCCCTAAATAAACAAATCTCAGTCATCTGCACAAACCAATAAAAAGGAGAGAGGGTCTAAAAATAGCAACAGGGCTGTCATTCACTCTGTTTACTTGGTTTTTGGAATACTTAAGATTCACATTTAAATGTTGCTGCATGGTGGAACAATTGGTAGCACTGTTGCCTAGCAGCAATCAGGTTGCAGGTTTGAATCCCAGCTGCAGCCTTCCTGAGTGGAGTTAGCATGTCTCCCCCAAAGCACGCGTGGGTTTTCTCTGAGTGCTGCGGTTGTTTCCTACGGACTGAAAGCATGTCAGCTTCGTCTGTAAGCTGCTTGGACAAAAGCAACATGCAGAAAAATAGAGTTGATATTTTTATAAACTTCTCCTCGGTTCCTGTGCTGCCAAACGATGATTGTGATAAACACTCAATGTGAACACAAAACCTGACTCTGGTAAAGCAGGTAATGGCACCTATGGAACCAGTCATGTCACATAAACAGAGTAAATGCCAGTCTCTTCAATCACAGCTCTGGCTGGAGCGATAAGAACAGCCAGTGACAAAATAACATTTAGCTGCGAGAGAAAGGCCGATCAGACAGGAAACTCAAACGACACGGGCCGATGGATGCCCAGGAACACAGAGGACGTGTACGGAAAGAAAGTGAAGCGATAAGCAGAAAGAGCAGACATTACCCCATAAGGCTCCTGAAAGCAATCCCAGCAAGGAGACAGAAAAAAGGAGGACAAAAGGGAGACTCAGCAACAGATAAAAGACAACGAGAAGCAGCGAGGAGAAAAGAGGACAGGAACATGTAAGTCACACAAAGCCAACCCTAGCCCCAAACCGTTCTAACCTTAAAACAAACCGTGTTCCATGGTTAGCGCTGACTGGGACCAGCAAGTAACAAAGAACTGAAGGCAAAACCGACTTACGAGCAGGCAAACGCCACCAGAGCTCCGCTGACCACGATGAAGTCGAGAATGTTCCACAAGTCCCGGAAATAAGAGCCAGGATGGAGGAGAAGGCCCAGGTCAATCATCTGGAGTCAAGCAAACAAAAAAAAAAACAGAAAATTAGGAAGGAAATCTTACAATCAGATTATAATCTCTGATGGGATGCAAAACACTCACATTTGGTGATTAGGTTATATAAATGAAAAAAAGAAAATTACACGTTAAATGGCCTTAGGGTTCTACAACCCCCCAAGGTGCTTTACAACACAGTCAGTCATTCACACGCTGGTGGTGATGAGCTACGACGCCCTGGGGTGCACTGACAGAGGCGAGGCCTGAAGAACACTGGCACCGCCTGTCCCTCGGACCTCCAGCAGCAGGCTAGACTGGTTTCTCTGGTGAGAGCTGGGATTGGACCTTCCGCCTCCTGATTACTGGGACACCCGTCTACCGCCTGAGCTTCTACTGTGTTGTGTTGCAGTACTGTTGCTTTTGTATTTCACTGAACCTTATGGGCCACTGTAGTTAACCTCCTGAGACACTGTGTCCACATATACTACATTATAATATTTAATTCTCTTCAACTTAATTTTGTTATTATTTAGAGACGCTTTATGTTGACCAAGTTTCCCTTTTTCTTTATTTGTAAATTTGTCAATATTTGTATTTAATTAAATTTTACATAACACCAAATACAAACTCGGGTCTCAGGAGGTTAAAGTGCAACATTGTTAAAATTACAATGTGATTGAACACGACACAAGAAGGTATGATATGATGGGATGCGTACTTTATTCTACCTTTGCAGATTTTTAAAACCCATCTTGTTCTCGTAGCTGCTTTCCTTAAAGTGCAGCAGGTAAACACCTCAGTAGTTGTTATTGTATTAAGAATAAACTCAACTTAGATAATACTTTTTTTTTAAAGAGTCAGTTCTTGTCAGACACGTGACAAGGACTGACAGCCTCTTCCGGCTCTTGGAGAGTACAGACGCTTTTTTCTCCTCTCGTCCCTGCTCCCCCCAAGGCGAGCTGTCCTGTCGTTGTGTGCACGGCGCTTTCTGCATTTTTTATGGAAACTGGAAATTATTGAACATGGATCTGGTCAGTTGGTCTCTCAACGCGATTGACAAAATCTTTTCAACGATGAGAACGGGAGAAGGGGCTCCCAGTTGCCCCTCTGGGACAGAGCCAGCTGGGCATATCATGGACTCCTGGAGACAGTGGAACCTGATCTGCCTCTCTCAGCTGCCTGTAGAGGATTCTGAAGATGTCTGGATATTTGTGGTTTTGGTGTCGGGATTCCTGCTGTTTGGCATGAGCGGTTATCTGGCGTACCGGAAAATTAACAAACTTTCGAGGAATATTGGCTCAATCCCGGAGTTCAGGGATGGAATGCATCGTGCTGTAAACTCACAAACTCATATAATTGTCGAGATGAGTCGTAAGCTTGGACCTTTGGCTGAGATTCAGGCTCTGGCACAGAAGGTGGATTCCATCAAGGAGAGAGTTGACAAATCAGTACGGAATAGTTTGATACCGCCATTATTAGATCTTGAGGGGTTGAAGACCGACAGAACTCTAAGGCAGAGAGGAAATTATCTCTGTCTGTACCCAAAACATTTCTTGTTATCTGAATCTGGTGCCCTTGAAGCCTGTTAGGCTGAAGTAAAAACTCCCCTCTCAGAAGAAATGTGGAATGCTGCCGTCGCTATGGAAACTATTTCTCCCTATCCCAGCCTGGCCAGGACTGTGACCGGTGAAGGCCATGGAACCGTATCTAGGAGTCAATGTGCCCTCTAACCCATTATCTCCCTCCCCTGTCCAAAGAAGGTGATGAGCGCTGCTCCATGCGGCTGCACGCACTGAAGTGAGGAGAGTCCCAACCCTACCTCCCCACCTAGTGGACACTTATGTTGTGTGATGTCTGAAGTCTGTTTGCATATCTGTCTGAGGTGTTTTTTTGCATTGCAAAGCTGCCCTCCCTGTTGAGGTTAACTCTGAAGTGCCTTTTTTCCCCTCCCCCTGACTCTATCCTCATATAAACCCTCGTGATCTATTACGGTAGCGCGACTCGGGTTGCGAATGACCACAGTTACCAATTCTTGTCATGTGTCTATGTATGTATGTCTGATCTTGGAACTGTGTGTACTGAAACAACTGAATTTCCCTCTGGGATTAATAAAGTATTTTTGAATTGATTTGAATTTGAATTGACCTGCATGCCAACCACACCCCCTTGGCACCATTTCAGGCGAATGACTCGCGTTGCTAGGGTCAGCTGCAGCTGAAGTTGGAGCAGAACAAGAGTCGAAAGGATGGATAAAAGAACAAGGATGAACGCGTCCCTTACAGGGATAGACTTGTGAAGGAGGATAGAGATCGGTATTTTCAGAAACTGTCTACAGTTGACATCGTAGATCCCTACGAGCTCAAAGGAAACAGACGGAGCTCAGACGTTTCTTTACTGCTGAAAATAAATCCCTTAGGTAAGCGTAGCACGCAGAAAAGGGTAGAGTGCCTTCTCCGGGTCAGGGATGAGGTCCTGCCCCAAGTGGAGGAGTTTAAGTATCTCGGGGTCTTGTTCACGAGTGAGGGAAAACTGGAGCGTGAGATCGATAGGCGGATTGGTGCTGCATCTGCAGTGATGCGGGTGTTGTACCGGTCTGTCGTGGTGAAGAGAGAGCTGAGTCAGAAGGCGAAGCTCTCGATTTACCGGTCGATCTACGTTCCTACCCTCACCCAGGGTTTCCCTTACATAGGCGTAGCCGTGGCGGCCCGCCACGGCTGAAATCCCACCGCCACGCCTACAAGATCCCAAGTTTTTTTTTGTTTTGTTTTTTGGGCGCTGTTTCCCGAAGAAGCAGCAGGAACTACTATGTTGTCGCTTGTGATCACAGCCGGCGGGCAGCAAGAAGAAAGGAGCAGGCAGGGCAAGGTGCAGTTACAGCAAAAGTTACTGAGTTTAAAATTAGAAAGGTAGCAGTGGA
>NC_091746.1:74219244-74244244 GCF_043380555.1 Nothobranchius furzeri | reverse complement strand
TGATGATCTGAAGGACACGCCTGGTTAATGTCTCCAAAGATAATCTTATCAGATAATCCTGCCATGTAAGGTGTGTTAAGAGTGCTCTGGTCTGCTCAGAAGCACGCCAGCTCTGATTGGAAATCTGGGACATTAAACGCGTTGGCTGTCTTGGACCACTTTCAAGGACAAACAAGTATGCTGCATGTTGAATGTGTAGCCAGTCAGAAAGCGGGGTGACAGAAGCACGCTGCACGGGCCTCTTCCGCCATGTTTTTTACTCCAAGGTGGCGTTCTATTTCTGGAGGTTTCACAAGATTTCCTGTTTGATGAGTGAAAGTTTGTGTGTGAAATTTATTTGTGTGTCATTGTTGCCGTGTGCCTGCTAACCACACGCCGTAGGACCACCACCGCATGTGGAGACCTGCCATGTGGACACCGTTACACCTTTCAACAAAGGGCTCATCTGAGGGTCAGGGAATGTCAGATTAAATGTATTTATGTTATTTATCATGCAGATATTTAAGTTTTCCTAAAGAAAGTGACAAAGAACTCCAAACAGTTTTGTTAAACTTGGATTGATAGGGTATTTACAGTAATCAGAGGGATGTGGCTTGTTATAAAAGAGTTTTGGGATTACAGCGGCGACTTCCAGCGCAGGACTTACGGGTTCGTTTGTCCAAAAACAAACATGGAGCTGTACGGGAGGATCTGCCGAGGCCCGTTAGCTGCCTCCTCCTCCTCTTCCAGGTCCTTCTTCTCCTCACTGAGTTGGAAGTTGTCACGATCGATGTTGTTCACTGGAGCGATGCAAAAATAAATAATTACATAAATAAAACTCATTCACTTTAGTAAAAGGAAAAAGTTTTCTGCAGATTAGAAATAAAAGCAGACGGATTCATCTTCTGGTGCTTAAATTAGTTTATGAAAATAATCTGAGAACAAACCTTTTTTATATCATATGAATTCACCAAACTCTAGTGTGTGTGTGTGTGTGTGTGTGTGTTTTATTCTAACAAAATAATTTAAAAGCAGATTAACCATTTAACATCCAAAAGAAGAAAAAAACAATAAAAATTATCAACATGAGGCAACTTGGTGCATTTAGGCGTGTTGACCTCGTCAAGAGGATGTGCTGCGGTTCTAAACGAGCTTCAGAACGGGGAAGAAGGGTGATTTAGGTGACGTTGAACGTGGCATGGTTGTTTTTAGTATTTCAGAACCTGCTGATCTTCTGGGATTGTCACACACAACCATCTCTAGGATTTACAGAGAATGGTCTGAAAAAGCAGTCCTGTAGGTGAAGATGCCTTGCTGATGCCAGAGGCCAGAGGACCAGACTGGTTCGAGCTGATGGAAAGGCAACAGTAACTCAAATGACCGCTCGTTACAACCAAAGTATGCAGAAGAGCGTCTCTGAGCCCACAACACGTGGAACCTTGAGGCGGATGGGCTACAGCAGCAGAAGACCACACCAGGTGCCACTCCTGTCAGCCAAGAACAGGAAGCCGAGGCTACAATTCACACACTCACCAAACATGGACACATGCTGTCTGCTCTGACGGCTCTCCATTTCTGCTGCGACACTTGGATGGTAGGGTCAGAATTTGGCATCAACAATATGAAAGCATGGATCCATCCTGCCTTGCATCAACGTTTCAGGCTGGCGGCGGTGGTGTAATGGTGTGGGGGACATTTTCGTCACACGCTTTGGGCCCCTTAGTGCTAACTCATCACCGTGGCAACGCCTGAGTGTTGTTGCTGACCATGTCCATCCCTTTATGAGCACAGTGCACCCATCTTCTGATGCTACTGCAGCAGGATAAGGCACCAGGTCATAAAGCTCCAGTCATCTCAGACTGGCTTCTTGAACCACGAGCTCACTGTACTCAGACGGCCTCCACAGCCACCAGATCTCAGTCCAACAGAGCAGCTTTGGGATGTGGTGGAGCGGGAGAGTCTCATCATGGATGTGCAGCCGACAAATCTGCAGCAGCTGTGTGATGCTGTCATGTCAACGTGGACCAACGTCTCTGAGGAATGTCTCCAGAATCGTGTTGAATCTTTGCCACGAAGGAGTAAGGCAGCTCTGAAGGCAAAAGGTGGTCCGACCCGGTACTAGCAAGGTATACCCAATAAAGTGGCCAGTGTGTGTGTGTGTGCGTGCGTGTGCGCGCGTGCGTGCGTGTGTGTGTGTGTGTATGTGTATGTGTGTGTGTGTGTGTGTGTGTGTGTGTGTGTGTGTGTGTGTGTGTGTGTGTGTGTGTGTGTGTAAATCCTGCTCATAAAGGTTATGAACAGAACCGGTGACGAAGGGCAGCC
Source organism: Nothobranchius furzeri (assembly GCF_043380555.1). Classification (NCBI taxonomy): domain Eukaryota; kingdom Metazoa; phylum Chordata; class Actinopteri; order Cyprinodontiformes; family Nothobranchiidae; genus Nothobranchius; species Nothobranchius furzeri. The sequence continues at coordinate 74,241,943 of NC_091746.1, read as the reverse complement.
TTGGCGGAGTCCAACTCTCACCGGAAACAAGCTCGACTTACTGCCGGCAACACGGACCAAGCTCTGACACCGGTCGTAACGGACCGAACAGCCCGTACGCACAAATGTATAATATTAGATTTAAAGACATAAAATTGGCCCTCACCACCTAGTGTTCATCCTCAGCTCTTCTGGGTCTGATTCAGCCTCTCACACCAGTTCATGCACTCACCTGTTCTCTCTCTCACCTGTCAGCATTTACAGTCCCTGGTTTCCTCAGATCTACTCATCTGCCCGCCTCTGCCCCTTGGATACGTTTCTTATAAAATCTTTGGCCCTGAGCTCTGACAGCACCCTTACAGAGAGAAACCTTTAGCTCTCACTGGGAATGATGATGGTGTCTCCAGGTGGAGCCGTGACGGTGACCGGGATGCGGATGGTGTTGCTGTTCAGACCGGCCTGGCTGGCTCTGGTGGAGTTTTTCTGGTTGTCGGCATCCTCCTGCTTCTCACTGGGAGTCAAGCTGCTCCGCTTGGGCTGTGGCGGACTCCCAGTGAGGCTGTCCTCCTCCGTGTGTGCCTGCCTGTCTCTGAGGGAGGAGGGTTACAGCATCACAAGCAGCTCTATCAAAAATGAACAGGCTGAGTTTGACTTTTATGGTCTCACCTGTAACTTCTGTTCTGCTTACACTCGTCTCCAATCAGAGAAGACTGAGCTTTAGCCGAACGAGAGCGGAGACCTTTCTCTTCGTTATTTTCTCCTCTTCCTCGACTGTCTTCCTGCTCGCCGTTTGCTAAACGTCCGTTCCCTTCATTTAGCCGGTGAGAGTGATGGTGGCGATGGCTTCTTTCATCCCCTTCTCCTTCCTGTGCATCACCGACCTTCTGAGGAGATCCAGCTCGGTGGCGGTGCCGGTGTCCTCCATCGTGGCTCCCTCTCCTCTCTTTAGTTTGGGAACTGTCTGGGTTGTGTTCCCTGTTTCTATGATGAGCATGGTGCCTCCCTCCCCGCCCGTCGCCTCCCTCTCCGTTCCTGTCGCGATGGCGGTGATGTCTCCTGGAGTGGCTGTGGAAGCTGTCCCCCAGCCCGTCTTGTCGGAGCCCTCCTCCCGCTTCCTCCTGACCCCCGCTGCTGGTTTTGTCACCGTTCGTGGCCTCCACCACCAGGGGTCGGTCCGTGTGAGTTTTCATGTCAGGATGCAGATGGAGGGCGGAGGACATCCTAAGGCGCTCCTCGGGGTCCAGCTCGTTGAACAAGGCCTCGTTACTCGTCTTCAGGTTGTGTCTCCTCAGCTGGTTGGTCCTCTGCTCCCACACCGACATGGACTTGGCAGACCGCTGCTGCTCCTTACTGCAAACACCAGAACAAAGACCATGCGGTTGTAAAAACGATGGAGGAAATCTGGTCATTAATCTGATTTATGGGTCTTGTTGGGGTTTGGAATGAACTTCCATCCATAGCTGCTGAAGACTGGGATTAACAATAGAGCCAGGGTTAGGTCTATGGATGTTTCCTATGGTAGAGTTTTCACAGACCATGCAGGAGTTTGTGAGATGGTTAAATGTGTGTAACGCAGAGAGGTGCGATGCCATCTTCTAATCTACGGAGCACAATTAGAGTCAAGTGTGCAAATCAATTAAAAAATCAAGGAAATCAGCTCTTTTACTTTGGGGTGTTAAGAACAATAAAGTCTAGGGGTGACAATGCATAACGTTTGTTGAAAAACTGTCCAACTATGATGAGACACACAAACACGCTCTCAAGATTTCAACTTCAAGCCCTTTCAGGGCGAGTTTTCTCTACGTGAAAAGCACTTAAGGGCCCAAAATGAATCATCGTCACGTCAAGAAGATCACATCAGGGTTCTAGAACCTTCAAGGACTTCAAGTACCTATAACCCTGCCGGTGAAGACCCGGTTCACACAGCAGGATTTGACTTCGTCAGACAATTTCAAAGCATGAGAGACCCCACGCAATAAAAAAGTCATGGATTTAACTGTTTTGGTCCTTCTGTGTGTGGTGTGCAGCAACACAGCTAAAACTGCACCTACGGGTCACACGGGAAAACCAGCTTCTGCGACCTCACCTTCAAAATGCAGCGTGCGCGTTTGGTGCCAGACGTGGGACAAGACAGTCCAACATGTCTCGTGGTCCCAACGCGCTTCTGAGCAGGTCAGAGCGTTCGTACGACATCGCGCACGGCAGGGACGTCTCAGAAAACGATCTTTAGCTCCGAAGCCGTCACGGTATTCAGGTGCGTCCTCAAGATTGTTGAAAGGTGAGATTCGGGTCAAACGTCGACGGTGGCACAGGAGTTAAGTGCTCGCCCCGTAATCGGAAGGTTGCAGGTTCGAGCCCCGCTCAGACTGTCGCTGTCGTTGTGTCCTTGGGCAAGACACTTAACCCACGTTGCCTGCTGGTGGTGGTCGGAGGGACCGGTGGTGCCTGTGTACGGCAGCCTCGCCTCTGCCAGTGAGCCCGGGGCAGCTGTGGCTACGTCGTAGCTCATCACCGCCAGGGTGTGAATTGTGTGAATGGACTGATTGTTTTGCAAAGTGCCTTGGGGGGCTCCAGGAATCTAGAAGGAGCTATATCACATATCACAGGCCTTTAAACATTTTACTATAATCATCTTAGAATGTTGACAGGGCCTTGGTTGCAGGTTGGACCTCACTGGGGTCTCAGAAGTCATGAAACAAAAGAACATTTTCAGTGGAAAATGTTGTAAAAGCTAAAAATTAGTCAATAGTAGATCTAGGTTCTACATTAGCAGCTGAAGGCAAATGGTTTTAGGGTTCCTGAGGGTTAGGGTTGGAACGTCCGGGTCACTTTACTGGACTTTTGTGGCGTGTCTCCATTTAATGGGACTGGCCCAAAAGTAACATTTTACAGGCGATGTCACAGACCGACGAGGACCTGTATTGGGGTACGTACTCAGAAATGGCTCGTTAGTCACTGGGCGGGTCTTGTGCTTAACTCATGCTGATTGGTTGTAACTCAGTGGGAAATGGCAGACGTCATCAAACAACCATCATTGGTAAAATTGGAAGAGTTGCTGGTGAAGCGGAATTAAAGGAGTAGAAAATAATTGGCGCTGCTTTAAAATTTTTCGTGAACATCCCACTCTAAAAAAACATCAGGACCCCCCCCCCAATGCCGTAAATCCTGCTGATTTGTGGCCCCCTGCTGTAATAAACCCCTTCTGGTCATTGAATGACACTTTTTACATCACACAGTCTCCCTCCCCATCCCTGAATGGATGAAATTACGATGTACACTGACAGGTGAAAACCTTTGTGTGATGTCACCCACTGCTTAAATGGCTATGCTATGCTAACGTCTTAGCAAAATCCTGAAAAGTCCAATTTTGTATGGAGACACAACGGCTGAGAGGGTCAAGCCTTGTGATGTCCCTGCCACCTCCTAGTCAGGCGTGCAGATAGGGTGGGGGGCGGGGGGCATCTGTCCACCCCCAGATTCAGGTCGACCCCGATCCGTCCCCCGCACTAAGGCCATTCGGCGGTTAAGCGCTTGAAGCTCCTTTTTCTAATTACATTGAATGCAGCATGACGTAAACAAACACCGACTCCAGAGGCGCCAAAGTGGTTGCTGCTAGGACGCAGGATGAGCAACGATTACTGCGTATTTAAAAAAGACCGACAGTGTAAGTAGGCGGGACCGATCTGTCTGTTTATGCGTGTTGGTTCTAGTTTCAGTACGTTGTTGTCAGTGTTGGGACTTACTCGTTATAAGCGCCAAAGCCTCATTGCTGACTTTAACAAGTCTCAGCTACAAATATGATCCCTCATGAAGTTACTACTTTACACCAGAAGATAGTGGAAATGTGGAACCTTCAGGCTGAGCAAAGTTTGGGAGTTTTTAGAGTTTGAAAAACGCCTCCCGCCGAGAGGCTCCCAGTCGGGGAGAGGAGGAGATGCGTGCAGCATGAAGAGCGCAAATATGAGATAAAACATATAATTGCCGGCAGGTCTGGTCTTGACTGACTCTGATTATGAAGCAGAATATTGACTCTGATGAAGAAATTCACTCATCCAGCCTGGAAGATGGACGCTGCTGCAGCATCAGACAGCTGGTGCTGCAGGAGAGGTGTGTGGGGTTTACGAGCTCCAAACGTTGGGTTTGATGTTGGTTTAACCTTCTCTGGGACGTGATGGATGTAGAAACGATGGTAAAACACCGCTAACGTGACAGACGTAGCGACAATGTAAAAGAATAACCCTTAAAAACAGGCAGATGCCGATGCGTTATGTATGGAAGTCAAGTGTGCCACATAATCATAAAAAAAGTAAAATATAAATTTAAAAAAGAGATTTATATATTTATATATAAATAAAAACTTTCCAAATAAAATGAAAATTTCTAAATAACGTAAAAATACAAAGGAACATCTGCTGGTCAGGCTGAAAAGTTTGGGAACCAGTGCTCTAAGTGATAAGTGAATATCGTTTCTTATTATATTTTATGTGCAGTTTTTTAGAGCTTTTATGTTTTCTGTAAAGATCGGTATGCTGAAAATCATGTAATGTTTTGCATAAAGCGTGAGGTTTTGGTTAGTAATTGATTGGGAGAATGACAAATGACTGAATTAAATAGTGGGGCGCCTCTGTCAGTGCGCCCCAGGGCAGCTGTGGCTACATCGTAGCTCATCACCATCAGTGTGTGAATGTGTGTGTGAATGATACACTGTAGTAAAAATGGTAAATGGCTTGTATTTGATATAGCAACTTCTAGAGTCCTGGAACCCCCCAAGGTGCTTTACAACACAATCAGTCATTCACCCATTCACACACACATTCAACGTGGGTTAAGTGTCTTGCCCAAAGACACAACGACAGCGACAGACTGAGCGGGGCTCGAACCTGCAACCTTCCGATTGCAAGGCGAGCACTTAACTCCTGTGCCACCGTCGCCCCTAAAAGTGTAAAAGTGTAAAACGCTTTGGAGTCCTTACTCTGAGAGGTGCTACACAAGTGAGGATCATTTATCATTTATGGTGTTGATCAGGCAGAGCTTTGCTGCATAACAGCTTCAGACACGTTTATAAAAGTTAGTTTTTACGTAAACCGTTGGATGAAATTACACGAACTGACTGAGCTCTAGTTAAGGCTCTTGCAATAGTTTGTGTGTGTGTGTGTGTGTGTGTGTGTGTGGGTTTGGGCGAGGGTACATTGGAACTTTGTCCCCCCCAGTTTGAAAATCCTATCTGCGCCCCTGCTCCTAGTGCCAGCACAGCTAATGACAAAAACATCATAAACACAAAGTTAGCAACGCTTTTCACGAAATTCAGGATGATTTTATTTTGTGTGTAAATGAAGGCGACAAAGAAAACATGATTTAGGATTATATTCACACGCAGCGTCTGTTCCAGCCGGCTGAATCCAGACCAGAAGATGCATAGAAATTAGTTTGATGAAAGAAATGTGATTTTTTCTCCTTTTTTTATTTTTTGCACAAAAGTAAAAAAAAAAAAAAAAAAAAACATTTATTAAGTTTGTGTTTTTTTCATGTGGGCGGGAACCACACCCTGCAGGTGGACAGTATGGCTCATTTAGATGGTAACTTGTGAGACGATGATTCTCTTTTGTTCACCTGTGTTTAAAGAGCTGGCGTGTTGGGGAGCAGTAGACAGTATAACTCCTAAAAGACACACAGAGACAGAAAAGACAGAGGACACAGGACAGGTAACCACACACACAGGAAGGGTTTTCATGCTTGCAGTAAAATGACAAAAGAAGGATGTGAAACTCAGAGGAAAGGTGTTGGTTTGTGAGGATAAGAAGCAAAACAACTTGTTTCCTTAAACACGTCCAACTCAATTATCAGCCTTCTTCTCTCCTCTGTGACCAGCGGAGACGGTAGGAGAGTTTAGCGTGACCTCCCAGAGGTCTACGACAACAAGCAGGACTGGAAATGTCAGACTACCTACGCTGACAGCAACATTCGGAGAAATTAAGCTTTTATAAACAAATTACTGACATGAGAGGGCAGAAAGCAGAATTACTGGAGGCACTGATGAGCTGAATCAACAAGGAAGACGACGGTTAAAGGCTGGAAGGAGGCAGCACTGTTTACTGCTATCAGCATTTAATTGTGATTTTTTTAACGCTCCGTCAGGCACAAGCGTGCTTCACTCCGCTAGCAGAGAAGTGCAGGACTACTGATTATTTATCTGGAAGAAAACTAGAAGACGAGGTAGGAAAAGGAGAAGAGTAGGGATTAGAGATGACAAAAGGAAGGAAGCAGAGAGGAGAGGAAACACAGAGAGAGAGATAACTCACGGTGACTGAATGCTGATGACGGACGACCTGCGAGACGACAGTGCATCTCGATTTTGCTTTACAAAACTGTACGTGCAGAACAAAAGAAAAAATGAGGCATAAAAGTGAAAGGGACAGCGTATCCACCAACAACCCACAGAGGACCTCTGTGAGGAGGAACACCTTCATCACACATAATTAAACCGTTCAGGAGTTTCATTCCAAAATGGGAAAAAAAGAAAACATTTCAATAGTACAGAAAACCGAAAGACCCAAATGCATGCCTTTATGTGGGAACATTTTAGAGGTTCATTTTAGCATTGAGAGAAGAAATATCCTGCCTTCTTACCTGTATCCATAACAACTCTACTGAAAACGCTGCTACATTCACTGAACCTCAGACATTTGAAATCTTACCTTTTACTTTGTCGTTAAAGGTGTGGTCTACTGAAAACCTATTTTTAATGATTATGTCTGATTATAATCAGTCACTTTGATTTTAACATGCAGGCTGAACATGAAAATAGTCTCCTACACCTGTCTCCTGCAGTAGCTTCTGATAGAAAACAGACGGTGAAACTCTAGGATTAGAAAATCCTGACAGATCTACGTCACCCTGTCACTAACATTCATGGACTCACCCATCTGGACTCACAAGAGGGAAGCTGTTGCTGGTTTAGCGTCCAGGAAACAGCAGAGAACGTCTCAGCTAGTAGAAGCTAACATTAGCATGAGCAAATCCACCACACAGCAGAACTCCTCCAGGCTTGTTTGTGGAGATAAAATATCAGCGTTGCAGAGCAAACAGACAGTGGTAGAGTCATGCTGCTGTTAGCCAATCAGAGGTGAGATGTACAAATATCAGGAATCAAGAAGCCAAATCCTGTCGTCTGAAGCTCTCCTCTGATCTGGAAATTTACCAGATCCTGAAACAGGTGTGTTTGGGCTTTTTGTGCCCCGAGTAGTACCTACAGGCATTCATTCCCACTAGAGACCACCGCAGATGTACTGATTAAACATCAGCCGTTATGCTGTTTTTTAACAGCCAAAAACCGTGAATTAAAACTGACTTGGAACCATTTTCTGGGTCGTGATGTTTAATTTTCTCACTAAACCTGAAGATCCTAATGTTGTGTTTGTTGGTGCGTTCAACTGAAGCAGAAAATCAGACTCTGAGGAATCTCCTAACTGAGCTGGTTTGTGACGGAGGACTTACAACATGCTGGTACCCAGTGTGATGAACCTCACTTAGTCATTCTGTTGCTCAGCGTTAACATCTGGACCAGTTTAACCCACAACAGGTGACAAGACTGAGCTTGAAAGGTGTCAAATTTACAGAAGAGGAAATTCTACAAACTAGAAAAAATTAATTCTTACACCCACAGATGTCTTGTGTAAATCTGATCTACACCTTTACGTTTGGTGTAAATCTGACCTAAACCTTTACGTTTGGTGTAAATGTGATCTAAACCTTTACGTTTGGTGTAAATGTGATCTAAACCTTTACGTTTGGTGTAAATCTGACCTAAACCTTTACGTTTGGTGTAAATCTGATCTACACCTTTACGTTTGGTGTAAATCTGATCTAAACCTTTACGTTTGGTGTAAATCTGACCTAAACCTTTACGTTTGGTGTAAATCTGATCTACACCTTTATGTTTGGTGTAAATCTGACCTAAACCTTTACGTTTGGTGTAAATCTGACCTAAACCTTTACGTTTGGTGTAAATCTGATCTAAACCTTTACGTTTGGTGTAAATCTGACCTAAACCTTTACGTTTGGTGTAAATCTGATCTACACCTTTATGTTTGGTGTAAATCTGACCTAAACCTTTACGTTTGGTGTAAATCTGACCTAAACCTTTACGTTTGGTGTAAATCTGACCTAAACCTTTACGTTTGGTGTAAATCTGACCTAAACCTTTACGTTTGGTGAAAATCTGATCTAAACCTTTACGTTTGGTGTAAATCTGACCTAAACCTTTACGTTTGGTGTAAATGTGATCTAAACCTTTACGTTTGGTGTAAATCTGATCTAAACCTATACGTTTGGTGTAAATCTGATCTAAACCTTTACGTTTGGTGTAAATCTGATCTATACCTTTACGTTTGGTGTAAATCTGATCTACACCTTTACGTTTGGTGTAAATGTGATCTAAACCTTTACGTTTGGTGTAAATCTGATCTATACCTTTACGTTTGGTGTAAATCTGATCTAAACCTTTACGTTTGGTGTAAATGTGATCTAAACCTTTACGTTTGGTGTAAATCTGATCTAAACCTTTACGTTTGGTGTAAATCTGATCTACACCTTTACGTTTGGCGTAAATCTGATCTAAACCTTTACGTTTGGCGTAAATGTGATCTACACCTTTACGTTTGGTGTAAATCTGATCTACACCTTTACGTTTGGTGTAAATCTGATCTAAACCTTTACGTTTGGTGTAAATCTGACCTAAACCTTTACGTTTGGTGTAAATCTGATCTACACCTTTACGTTTGGTGTAAATCTGACCTAAACCTTTAAATTTGGCGTAAATGTGATCTAAACCTTTACGTTTGGTGTAAATCTGATCTAAACCTTTACGTTTGGTGTAAATGTGATCTAAACCTTTACGTTTGGCGTAAATCTGATCTAAACCTTTACGTTTGGTGTAAATCTGATCTAAACCTTTACGTTTGGCGTAAATCTGATCTATACCTTTACGTTTGGCGTAAATCTGATCTATACCTTTACGTTTGGTGTAAATCTGATCTAAACCTTTACGTTTGGTGTAAATCTGATCTAAACCTTTATGTTTGGTGTAAATGTGATCTAAACCTATACGTTTGGTGTAAATGTGATCTAAACCTTTACGTTTGGCGTAAATCTGATCTAAACCTTTACGTTTGGCGTATTGTAAACATTTCAGAACTGCAGTAAATGGTTGAACTATTTGTCATAATGTCAGGAAATCCTTGCTAAAGCGCCTGACTCCCTCTCTACAGAAAACATCAACAGTGAGATCATCATCATCATCATCATCATCATCATCATCATCCTGTTTCTAATTGATATGATTGTTATTAATTTACCTATTTAAATGTTAGGTAGCTTCTACTAGCTGCTCAGCTGTTTCCTGGATCCTAAACCCTGTCACAAGCCAGGATGTGTGACGCCATGAATGTTAGTTTTGAAGTGTGATGTAGATCCAACTGCAATCCCAGAGTTTTACCGTCTATTTTCTTTGTGCTAAAGCAGGAAATAGGGGTAGAAGACTGTTTTCACATTCAGCCTGCATGTGAAACTGAGAGTGACCGATCATATGTCAAAATTAACAAGTAAATAACTGTTTACTTGGTCATTAATCTAAGAACAGAGTTATTTAACAGAAAATGGAGATGTTTTTAACACAAACCACCAAATGTCATTGGAAACACCTTTAAAATGTAAAAATTCCTAATTCTAAGGTCCTTATTTTGATCTGGAACATTTCTGCACATTATCTGCAAGTTAAGTTGTTACGTTAGTGGCTTTATTTTACTTTAGATTAGACTATATTATATCTAAATTTAGGCAAATTAATAAAATAGCTCCTGGTTTTGTTTCATATGGTTCATTTTCCCACCACCAGAATTAAAATGGTTATTTTGAAAAGAAACCCAGAGTTTTTCTTCACACAACATACAAATCACATTTCAGAATAGACAACAACAACAACAATCCGGTTTGGGAAGTTTCCACAGCTCCGATCAGCGGCTACAGTCTGAATGAACATTGTTTCACGCAGACAGATTCAGTTTGAATGGACAAAAAAGTATCACCTGAAATGTGCAGCTTGAGATTACGGTTGAAAGAAAGTTCCTTATTTACAAAGATCCACGAGTCTTCAGGTTGGATTTTCATCATTATTGTGATTCATTTGTTCACAATAAATAAGAAAATCCAGAAAAATGAAAATGACTGAATGTTTAGCCTGTTATTGTTTCACAGCTGCTGTCATAAAACACCTCTGAGCTACCGACTGAACATTTCACTTATTATTATACATGATTTTAGTGTATTTTTATTAACAGTTGCTAAACCAAAATCAGAAACAAAAAAACAATACAGAAACTTTCTCTGCAGAACTCAAAGCTGCATATTAAAAAATAATAATACGCTTTTTAAAATAACAAGGACCCATTAGTTTTAAATTAAATCTGATTTTGAAGCATATGAAAGAGCTCCAGTGGTATGGGCAGGACAAAAATTACAAAAGAATAGGAAAAGGAAAAAAGAAGCTTCCTTAATTGCCTGTAGTTGTGAGGAAGATCAATAGTCGGGTGTAAAAGTACATCTCGACACTACGAAGCAGACTCCTAATGAGGAGAGGAAAGACGCAAACCAAGCACAGAACAGGTTCCTGACCCGAAGGAGGAGAAAGCCCACAGAACCGGGCCGTGCCGGTACGGGACTCATGGAAACTTACGCAGCAATGGAGATGTTGGCGGCAGACATCGGGCTGACTTCTTTCACCTCCAAAGCTTTCTGCATTGCCAGCTTCTTATTGGCTGCCTCCTCCTGCTCCTCTTCATCCTTCAGCCAATCACAATTGGGAGAAAATTAATAAATTGTTTGGTGTGATAAAGCAGGATTTGTTCGGAGGAGACTTTCTGCAAACACAGTGAGACCTTCACAACCCATTGGCACAAAAGTATGTTTCACAAATAACCTGAATGTATCTTGATTTATTTATTTATTTATCTTTTTGACATTCATCCTGAATCACAATAATTGGAACATCAAATCCTCTTTCTAAGATAAGATTCCAGCAGGGAAATATCCCACGTCTGCAACCAGACCACCAGGAAAAACAATTCAAACAGAAAGTTCCCTCATTTTTTCAACACGTGCAGAGCTCAGGTTTAAGTGAATGCCTTGTGAGACAATCTCTGTGTAAAAAAAGTGAGCCGGACCAGAGGAGAGCAGAACATGACAGGATTTGGACATCTCTCCTCTGATTGGCTAACAGCAACACGACTCCACCACTGACCGTCTGTTCTGCAACGTTGATGTTTTATCTCCACCAATAAAGCTTGGTTTATGCTTGACGCGTCCGCGAGGTCTGCACGGCTCCGCGCGGCGAAATTGCGTCATTTTAACAGCCACGCCCCTCCACCGCGCCTCCGCACGGCCCAAATTTTCCGCACCGCGCACCTAGGAAATTTTCTAACCACGCGGACGGTCAGACGCGGAAAAACATGGCGGACTGGCAAGAACTAGTATGGCAGAGGTTCGTAAATACAGACATTTGTATGATTCAGCTCTCAGAGATCACCGTGATCAACATGTTGTTAATAATTCTTGGAGAGAAAAAGCTCGCACTGTCAGAAAAGACGAGGACGCAGTTAAAAATGCTGAAATGCCATGATGTAAACAGTAATTTCTACTTCTACTATGGTGTAGTGTTGGATGCATGCCGTAGAGCTCCATGCTGCCCCTACAGTTTGGGAGAATATTGGCTCACCGCAGAGACAAGCCGCATGAACCATAAACGCTGCGAGTTGTGAAGCGCGTTCCATCCCGAGCCGCATCACCAAGCGGAAAGTAAATGTGTCAAGCATAAACCAAGCTTAACACCAGCCTGGAGGAGTTCTGCCGGGCGGTGTGTTTAATCCATAACTGTTCTGCTGAGTTTGTATCTGTAGTCCACAGCATTTATAACAAGAACTGAGACTTTTGTGTAAACCAAATCGTATCCACATCTTTACAACATTAAACTAAAATGGATACAAGGATAATTTTAGTTCGGGAGAATCTTTCACCACTCTAGGAATGTTCTTTCTTTGTATTTTGATGTCTTTAATGTGCTCTCACCACCTGGTGGCGCTGTTGAGTGATGCATTACATAATTGTTATAGGGATCCTTTAATAAAAAGATACAAAATACACGTTTCACACAAATGTCCAGTGGGACCAAAGCAAGGCCTGGAGACCCAGAAAGGCGATCTTCAAACCTATGCAGGTGTTTTGGAACATTTTGTTTACCAAGCATCACATTTAAGTGAAATACGGTCTTCCTTTAAATTAAACTGGAAAAGAGATGAAACCCACCTTAGTCAGCTCCTGGGCATTAGCAAGGTTATCAACAGCAATGGCCAAGAAGACATTCAGGAGGGTGTCTAAGAAACAACGTTCAGAATGGAAAACGTGATGATGTTTTCAATCTGTCCCTCACAAAGCAGGTCCAGAAGATCCACCAGCTCTGAGGAAGCTGAATAATGGGTTTTATGGTAAATCCATACAATCCATGTTTAACCATATTTAGCATCAACAGCTTGAAGGAGCAGTGTGTTAGGGTTCTGACTGGACCCTGATGATGTCAGACATTAGCGGCTGTGGTTGGGGTCATCGTCTTGTTTTATGACCCAATCTGGCCCAATCAGGAACTCCGATTCCCAGATGAGTCCGTGCTGGACTCGGTGCGTCCTGTGGCTACAGAGCCAGCCCACATCATTAGCCCTCCACCACCGTGCTGACAGCTGGCAGCAGCTGCTGGTGCTGATACGCTGATTTAGGGTTATTCCAAAAGTGCAGCTTTGCATTATGGGTAACTTTATAGGTCTAAGCTCTAATAGGAGAAGAAGTGTTCTGCACCTCTTCCAATCAACAGATTCTTGTTTTTCTTCTTCTCTAACTGTCCTGTTACAACCTTTACCCTTTAACCTGTTAACAACCACAGCCTACTGGTTGTGCAGCACCAGGCTAAAGGTCAAAGGTGACAGATCATCTGCTGCTGTGGCCCCCAGACTCTGGACCTCTCTCCTCCTGAGCCTGAGATCAGTGGACTCAGTGGTCTCCTTTAAAAAGCAGCTGAAGACTCACCTGTTCAGACTGACTTTTACGTGACCTTCGTCACCGCCCTCTCCTTATTCTGCTCTTATACCGCCTTTTCCGGGATCCATCGATTTCCCTCTTTCCTCTTAATTTTCTCTCTCCCATTCCTTACCCATCCATCCCATTCCTTACATTTTTGTAATCACAATTTTTATTTTTACTCCTTTTAAATATATTTTAATCATTTTTGAAATCATTTTAACCTTTAATTAATTTTTTTTTGTTTTATGAGAAACACCTTGTGATTGTCTTGAGACCAATGGAGGCCCTTTTGCATCACTTCTCTGACCACTGACCTTTGACCTTGAGGTGAACCTGCTGGAACATCTACTCCTGGGAAGCTCAGCAGCTGTTTTTAAATGTTTTCAACTGGACTCAAATGACCTTTAATCCCTCCCCAAACTGATGGGCAGCAGCCGTTGCTCCCCTGAGGTCATCACTGATGTTAACATAAGCCTGTAGGCTCCAGACCTCCTGCCCCTTTGTTGTGGTTTTCTACACGAGTTTGGAGTTGAATCCTTTCAGAAACTGATCACCCTAGACAAGAACCAAGGTGGACTTTCTCTTCCCTACGAATGTGCTGTCCACCTCTGCAGGTTAATGGTGACATGAGAGGATACAGTTTCCAAACAGCGTGAGAACGATGAAGTAGATGGAGGAGAACATCCCACGTCGAACTCCACCCTGCGACTCGATGCCGTGGTACATCACAGCGTTCCAGTCCTCACCAGTCAGAATCTGAACAAAGACAGAGGAGTCGACCTAACGCTGAGGGACACAACAGGTCCTCATCGCACAGACTGACTCGATTATGTTACCGAGTGATGAGCACAGACTAAATGAGGGTTAATTGCAGGCCTGCTCATTTCTCTATCATTAAAAATTAAGATAAGGCCTCTTTTGTTCTCCCACATTTGTGTAAAATATAAGAAGCAGATGTCGTTCTACCTGGAACACCGTCAGGATGGCCGCAGGAAAGGTGTCAAAGTTTGTCGTTGGTGTTTCATCTTCAAAGTTAAATCTGGAAAAGTCCGAATAACAACATTAGAAAACAAGAATAAAACATGTGAATGGAAAAAACTTCAGTTCTGATGTGCAGTCCAACTACAGTTTCATTCATGAGTTTCTCGTTGTTGCACAGCTTCCCCGGTCATCCTCAGGTTCTGCAGGTTTCCATGGCGATGCTGGTTAAGCTCTAGAGCCACATTTATGGAATGAGAATCAAAAACAACAAACTGACCCTGAAGCTTTTCTGTCCACCTTTGCTGCTCCTAGTTTCCTTTCCTTTTTCCTGCATCCTTCCCTCTCTCCTTCCACTCGTCCATCTGCAGGGATTAGCAGCGGTGGTGCACCCGCGGCTGTCTGCCGTGTGTTTGGACCTCTATTCGCTCTGATAATGGGGATTGGGAACATGCAGCCCGGTTTTCAGGAATTGTTCATTAACTCCATCCTGAAACCGGGAATCACGTGACGCCTAATTCTCCACAAGCTCCTCCAGCTTCACTTCATCTAATCCCGACAACAACAGCAGCTTGTTTCTATTATAAACAGTTTGTGGAAGAAAGTTGCTTCTCTTACGGCGCATCGCTAGATTAACAACACCCTGCAAAGAAAGACAAGTTGCATCAGATGTTTGAAGTATTTTTTTGTCTGAAAGCTGAAGAGAAAAACAGACTTTGGCTCCGACTGGACTTTAAAGTTTCTGCAGGGATCCCAGTGGGATTAAATCGCCCGTCTCACTGTGCAAAAGTTAAACAGGACTCTATCAAAGTGTGTAAATAAAAACAGAGACAAGATAACTGCTGGTCATCAGGCGCCCATCAGCTGTGAAGGCAGGTTGCCACGGTGATGGAAGAAGCAGAATGGTGTCCAACAAACTGAAAATGTACAAAGATGTTTTCTCAGATAGTTGCTGTTCGTAGAAATGTGTGAACTTTAAGGAAAGGGTTCAAGCAGACATCAGGAAAAACGATGGACTTTTCTACTCATTTCTGTTTAGGTTGGATCTAAAATCCAGCGGGAGTCAAACGTCAGGCTGATAATCTGGTTGGGATTCAGTGTAAACGTCTGGATGAAGACGGGGGATGTCGTCTCTGATTGAAGGAAATCATCAAAGCTTGAACCTCAGAGCTGAAAGCTGATCTTGTCTGGTTCATTAGATTTTTTCAAGCACAGCTTTGGCCCGAGAGTTTGATATATTTAATTTTCTAATCCTTAGAAATTAACCACGAGACAAAACTAAATCTGGAAATCATGAAACATTTTATTTTTATTCTTTGTTCAATCTTCAGATTAAGATTAAATCAAACAGGAGCAGGGGTCTGCTTTATCAAACATAGCGTAGAATCCTTACTAAAACCATACTTACACCAATCAGGTTTGTGATCTATCAAACATGGAGTACGCACAGCTGCACGCAATCTCTGCTTCATACATCAGAAACTATCTAGAAATGTTCTCAGGTGATTCTGGATCCCATCCCGCCCTCTCCACGCCCACTTACTGCCATAAATGGTCAATGCAAAGTGCCTTGTGGATCTCATGCATATACATAAGCAGGCTGTTGCAGCGCTCCGCCATTAATGATGGTGACCGTAGATCAAGGCAGATCAAGGAAGCGCTATTTCACAAGCAGAAGGTGAGGTACCTGTGGGTGAGGTGGAGAAATGAAAGGAAGTGCTTTTGCAAAACAAATAAGAGAAAATCTGGAGTGGCACAGCGTTGCTGAAGCCGTCAATGTTGTGTTCTTCAGAGAGATCTGTGGCGGATCTAAAAAAAATGATCTGATCAGGATTCGATCCCCAGACTCCCGGGTTAAAGTCACACACGCTAACCAGTCACCCAAATGGAGATCTTCTTTGGACGAGTAGCCAGGGCGCATGGTCAATCGGGTCACAGTGACAGGACACACACCGTCACAGACGCATGACGTTCTGTCTCAATCTGTCCCCCTGCTGATATTCTGCATTTTGTATTCTGGCTTCAGGCTGTGTGTGTGTGTGTGTGTGTGTGTGTGTGTGTGTGCGTGCGTGTGTGTGCGTGCCTGTGTGTATGTGTGTGTGTGCGTGCCTGTGTGTATGTGTGTGTGTGCGTGCGCGTGTGTGTGTGCGCGTGTGTGTGTGTGTGTGTGCGCGTGTGTGTGTGTGTGTATGTGTGTGTGTGTATGCGTGTATGCGTGTGTGTGTGTGTGTGTGTGTGTGTGTGTGTGTGTGTGTGTGTGTGTGTGTGTGTGTGTGCGTGCATGTGCATGTGTGTGTATGTGTGTGTGTGTGTGTGTGTGTGTGTGTGTGTGTGTGCGGGTGGGGGGTCTTGTTCTGTGTGAAAACGAAGCGGTACAAGTGATAATGCTGCAGGATTTCATAATTGTATCTTCTCAGCAGCAGCACTGCAGGTGCTCTCATGTCCAACATGTGTGTAAGCCAGGTCCTTAGTCAACTTAAAGTTACGCACATTTTTCTGCTACGTTTTCTTTCATTAATCCCAAAGTTTGCGTGGAAAGTTGCTTACGCAGTTTTCCGACCCCGTTTAGTGCGTAAGCTAGCTTGATGAACGAGGCCCCTGGGCTGTTGCGTTAGAACACATCTAGCTAAGAAGAGTTTGCATCGACGTTACTTAAAACAAAACAAAAGTAACGTCATTATTCCTCTCACTGGACAGATGTTATAGCTACAGGAACAAATCTTTGGACTGGTTTGAGGACGATTGGGATTATGGAGTTCAGAAGCTTGAGGAGATCTGAGAACGCCACCCTGATGAAGAGGAGATAGAGAGGGTGAAGAACCACATCTCCGCTGACCTCTTCTGGTCTACGAACATCTCTCATCAGCCGGAGAAGACACAACAGATGTGCTTGTTTAGTCCCGCATTCACACGGCAACAGAAGATGTGGCGAGCGAGGTGCCGCGACCCACAGGAGGAAGCTTGGCAAACCCTCCAGAGCATTCTGAGACACTTTGGAAACTCTCTCACGAATCCGACTGCCGCTTGTGGATCCTCCCACGTAAAACATGCATTTGTGATTTGTGAAGGGAATACAAATAAGTCCTGTCAAATGTATAAAATACAAAAGTTTTAAAGGATGAAACATCAAAATGTAAAGTCCCAGGACATGTGAGGTGAACTCTCAACACCAGACAGCAGGCCTGTGATTATCTGCTCAGGATCAGGAGGTGTTCCTGTCGTTAGAAGACTTGGAGCTCCTGCTGAGAATGATATTCAGAGAGCGGCTGCTCAGCCGGCTCCCTGCTGGGTCAACATGTCTGGTAGCACCGCCACAGCAGTCCGGAGATCACACACCCGAGGAAGGATGGAGGAAGCAGAACAAACTCTAAAATGCACTCACTGTCCCCCGAAGAGCTGCATGCCAAGCAGAGCAAAGACCACGATGAAGAGGAAGAGCAGGAAAAGCAGGCTGATAATGGACTTCATGGAGTTGAGGAGGGAGACGACAAGATTCCTCAGCGAGTTCCAATATCTGAGAGAGAGAGAGAGAGAGAGAGAGAGAGAGAGAGAGAGACAGAGAGAGAGAGAGAGACAGAGAGAGAGAGAGAGACAGAGAGAGAGAGAGAGAGAGAGAGAGAGAGAGACAGAGACAGAGAGAGAGAGAGAGACAGAGAGAGAGAGAGAGAGAGAGAGAGAGAGAGAGAGAGAGAGAGAGAGACAGAGAGAGAGAGAGAGAGAGAGAGAGAGACAGAGACAGAGAGAGAGAGAGAGACAGAGAGAGAGAGACAGACAGACAGAGAGAGAGAGAAAGAGAGAGAGAGACAGACAGACAGAGAGAGAGAGAGACAGAGAGAGAGAGAGACAGACAGACAGAGAGAGAGAGAGAGAGAGAGAGAGAGAGAGAGAGAGAGGGAGAGGGAGAGGGAGAGAGAGAGACAGAGAGGGAGAGAGAGAGGGAGAGAGGGGGGGAACAGAGAGAGAGAGAGAGAGAGAGAGAGAGAGAGAGAGAGAGAGAGAGAGAGAGAGAGAGAGAGAGTTACTGCGTTTCTTGAAAAACAAAGGTCACATGTTTTTTCTACACATCTGAAGAGGTCATTAGTAATAATTCATGTCTGGTGAGTCGAGCTCTGTGGAAACAAACCTCTGGTGCTCCTGCTTCAGGAAGTAGACGTTATTTGATGAATCCAGCGGCAGAAGACGACGGGGTTTGGAGTTTTTTTTCCTGATATCTGGACATCTCTCCTCTGATTGGCTAACAGCAACACAACCCTACCACCTGTTTGCTCTGCAACGTTGATGTTTCATCTCCACAAGTACCACGAGCCTGGAAGAGTTCTGCTGTGTGGCGGAGCTGCTAATGGTTAGCTTCTACTAGCGAATGCATGCTCTGCTGTTTCCTGGACGCTAAAACAACAACAGCCTTCCTCGCCGTGAGTCCAGACGTTTGCATCCATGAATGCAAATTTTCAGCGTGACGTAGATCTTTCCGAGATTATTTTCCATCAGAGCCCAAGGCAGGAAACGGGAAGAGGACCATTACCACGTTATGCCTGCATGTCACACTCAAGGTGATCGATCATATTTAACCCTTAAGAAGTGAAATATTTGTGATATGTGCACGTATGGGATGTCCCTCGGAGTTGTCAGACTTGAATATTTGATTCAAGAAGCAATTTTGCAGAAGTTTGAAATGGGATGCGACACCAGTGTCACCACGTGTCCTTAAGGGTTAACAAGTTAAGAATGGCTTCTCAGTGAACTTGGTCTTTAAGAACAACAAAAGGCAAGGAGAGATGACGTCGGTGTGTGTAGAGTTGGATAAAGCTCACAGGAGACAGGCAGGTGAACGTGAGCATGACTTTAAGGCTTTGCCATGGCTGAACGTTTCTTTCCTGTTGGTGTTGAGAGGAGAGAGAAATCCCCCCACCTACCCAGGTAACAGGTGCAAAGGCTGCAGCGGCCCAGACACCTCCACCATGCATCCTTCCTTACTCGCTGATATGATTCGTTTCCATTAGACGACTTGTTTTGTGATGAATTACAACAAAGAGAAGACATTTAGTTTTTGTAAGTTACAAAGTGCAAAAATACTACAAACCAATCAAAAGCGTGGTTGTTTCCTGAAATGAACTCACTTGGTAACTTTGAAAATCCTGAGTAGTCTCAAGGCCCTCAGCACACTGATCCCAAACGAGGATCCCGGCTTTATTATGTCCCAGATGACCTCACATATACTTCCAACAATCACCTGGAAAAAGAAAGAGAGGAGGGTGGATTTTATTTTCCTCACCTGTTGTTCCACATCTGCTGACACCAGAGTTTTAAACTGAAACCATCTAAACCTGTGAGATTGTTGTTGTTGTTGTCAGACCTGAAACATACTGGCATCGTAAAACGTTATGTTGTTGTAAACGACTCCGCTAGTAACGAGAAGGCTTAGCTCAGTACTTCTAAAACTGACGGTCCAAACTGCTTTTGTGTTTGCTAATGTTGGTTAGCTATGTCAGCCATCTTGAATTGTTTTGAGACCAAAACAGATCAGTTGCAGACGAAAATGAAAGAGTTTCATTAGGATGATCTGTTACACATGAAATCTGGACACAAACAGGGTGGAGTTGTTGTAGCGAACAACAGAACAAGCTAGGTTTTCAAGGCTCACGCATAGGGTTGGGCGTCAAGCGTCGATTGGAACCGGGACCAACTGTTAGTTTTTCCCGGAATTGTTCAAAGTTTATATTTCGATTCCTAGTTTTGATTCCTAGCACGCCGACCGGAAGAGGAATCCGCGGCCGATCTCCGTGAAAAATAAACGTGATCTGCAAATTGTGATCAACGCTTTTCAGAGCTGATCACACCAGCTGTGTGTGTGCAGCACGAGTCCCCCCTCCCCCCACCCGGATATAAACAAACGTGTCTGCCGAACTTTTACTCCGTGATGTAAACGTTAACTCCTGCAGCGTAGAGGAAACGTGTTAAATACGTCAACACGGTGGAGTTAATAGAAGCTTTAAAGAACAAACTCTGGACGTGTGAGGCGAGTTTGTCTCACTGCAGAAATAACAACACACATGGAGCGTCAGCAGTCAGACGCAGCCGCTCACCAACACGTGTGTGTGTGTGTGTGTGTGTGTGTGTGCGTGCGTGCGTGAATGCGTGCGTGCGTGTGTGTGTGCGTGCGTGTGTGTGTGCGTGCGTGCGTGAGTGCGTGCGTGCGTGCGTGTGTGTGTGTGTGTGTGTGTGTGTGCGTGCATGTGTGTGTGTGTGTGTGTGTGTGAGCGTCAGAAGGCTGAACAATAACCTGTAGAATAATTAAAGTCATCATGCTAGAGCAGCTTCTCTGTGGTGGACCACACCAGCTTCTGCCACAATAAATAATTAGAATAATAATAACAATAATAATAATAACAATAATAATAATAATAATAATAATAATAACATTTCAATTTCCTTTCAGAACTGTTTCTGTTGAGTTTTAATGTTTAAACCTGTTAGCTTGTTACTGACAGCAGCTACGTTTAAGTTCCACTTCCTGTTGTGACTGAACGCTGCTGCAGCATGGAGGTGCAGTTCTCAGTCATCCTGGACATGATCATCCTGAGAGTTGTAGCTGAAGACAGCTGGACGTTTCTGGATATGTTGGAGACATTTAGCCTCTCATCCCAGAGGCTTCTTCCAGACTTTGGTTGTGGTCAGAAACAAACACACTGGTTGTGCTGCAAGTTTTTTCTTTTTGTCTCCAAAACATGTTTGTGTCTAAATGAAGGTGATGTTGTTGTTCATAGAGTTAAAATTCATGTTGAAGTTAAGATTATTTCATCAAGTAGGACCTGTGGTTGGCTGGCTCATGTAAAGCATGTCATGTCTTCAAAGAATCGGAATCGGGAATCGATAGGAACCGGAATCGAAACCAGGAATTGGAATCAGAATCCACCAGTTAAACCACCAAATAGTTCCCGAGCCCAGCTGCAGCTGCAGCTGCAGCTCACCGCTCCCCTCCATGGGGATGGGCCAGCTAAGGACATAAAGTTCACCAGTGTGTGATGATGCCTGTGGGGCTTTAACTTTTAAACAAGAGTCTTCTGTTGTCTTCTTTTTGGGACTCTGGTAGTTTGTTCTAAAGTAGAAGTGGTAGCAGCCGGCTGTTTCTCCTTCTCTGATGTTATTGAGCAGAAAACCTCTCAGCAGTGGTGTTCTGGTGCTAAATACGTGAGTGGAGAACCCAGGGCGGTCCGAAACGTGTTACTGGTGGAGAATTTTAGACAAATGGGAGAGAACCACTTCATAAATTTTTTTCTTTTTTTTTTTCCACAAAAAAAAGTCTCAATCTGGATTTAACTGAGCAAACAGGCAGGAGCCTCCTATTGGATAATTACTGCAGGGCGGATGTCTTTCAGCTGCAACAAGTCATTTAACCCAGCTGGTGCAGTGAGCTCTTAAACAACCAGGTGGAAAGACACGTCTGGTGGTCATGGAGAAGATGTTAGTCTGTGTGAGAAGTGTCAGATCATCAGTACGCAATAAAGTACTGTTTTATTTACTCTCCTGTTAGCAGTCATTCCTATCTGAGGTCATTTCTACAAATTTCCTGTGAAATCTAAACAATTCCAGCTGGGATTGAGAATTTCTGCCCAGTGTGACGCCCAACAGTCCCTAAGACGAGACCGTCTTCTTTAAAAGCCAATCAATATAAGTTAAATGGATCAATGCGGGATGTAACCTGAGTTTTTAGTACCGTGTGTTAAACATGAAGAGAAATCCGTCTAAAACAACATGAATAACAGAACTCCCCAGGGGTAGAAACCACAGCCTGCAGGAACTCACCCCGAAGTCGAAGCAGTTGAAGGACGAGTGGAAGTAATTCCTCCCTCCGAGGCCGTACATCTTCAACGTCATCTCCGTCAGAAACAAGCCCAGAAACACAAACTCTGCGGTGTCTGGTTCACGAGACAAACAGATCAGGCTGGTGAGGAAACATCAGCGCTTCTACGTGGTTTTAACGCGTGGACGTCACTCACAGAGAGCTGTTGTAAGCCACTCCGGCTGGTCGTAATGAACCATGGCCACACACAGGGTGTTGAGGCCCACCACGCATAGAACGATCCAGTAGAAACTTTGGGCTTTCACCATTCGGCGGATGAAGAACCGGAACCGCTTCTCTTTACGGCGAAAGTAGGAGGAGCTGTCCATCTTCCCGCCGCTTTTCACACTGGCCCGGCCGAACGGAGAGCCGGGGGGGGCTGAAAACCACGACAAGTCAAGTAGACCAACTCACAATTTACCTTCTGCCGTCCTGTCTCTTCATTTTGTATAAAACCCAAAGTATTTATTTTTACATCTCCCCAAGGAACAGTTTGGCCTCATTCTGAGTTTTTTTTAGAGTCACATGTTTACAGCAAAACTAATTGATAGAAACCAACATGGGGCGTAAAAACAAGCGTAACATCCCCTGAACACTTGTAGTTTACTTGCAGCTGTTTATAAAGACTAAAAATAAGTTACAATAATACCAACTCATTACGAATATTAAGTGTGAATGAAGCGAGACGAGAGCTGAAGTCACTTTGATTCCCTCAGGTATGAATTTTACAGAAAACATCCAACAAACTGGGTTTTTAAGACGAGGAAAGCTAATTAGTTTTGA
>NC_091746.1:74211744-74214244 GCF_043380555.1 Nothobranchius furzeri | reverse complement strand
GTGGCATGTTGTGTTAGGTATGGTCTGATCTTTCGTATGTTATACAGCACAAAGCGGCATGAACGAGCAACAGAGGCAACATGATCTTTAAAGGCCAGGTGTTCATCAATCACAACACCCAGATTTCGAACTGCCTTTGAAGGAACCAGAGATAGGAAGTCATTCTGGATTGAGATATTGTGCTGTATGGATGGTTTTGCTGGGATGACAAGTAGTTCAGTTTTAGAGAGGTTGAGTTGGAGATGGTGGGATTTCATCCATTTTGATATGTCAGAGAGACAGTTTAATATTCGTGCAGAGACAGTGTGGTCGTCCGGTGGAAATGACAGATAGAGCTGGGTGTCGTCATGTGATGATTAAAACGATTTTTCACAGCTAAAACTTTTAGGTTTTGTAATTTTTATAGAAAAAGCTAAAAATTCACAGCAAACAGACAAGATGGTGGTTTGTTGTTTAGTCAGTTTCTTTAGATCATCAGGAGTTTCGTTACTTTAACCCTTTATTGAGCGAGGAACTGTATTTGATTACTTTTGTACTCTGTAAGTTCTGATCTACAAACTGAAACTAAAGTGTTTGAAGTAGGGCCCGACCGATTTATCGGCCGATATAGGGGTCATTATCACTATCGGCTATCGGCCAAAAAGACGGCCAATTTGGCCGATATAGCGCTACCTATCCAGCAGATGGCGCCAGCTTTGTGAACTCATGTTGTGTGGCTCCACTCCTCGGGGGGGTGGAGCCACCGTCACAGCACACATGCAGCGGAGCAGCAGAATCAAGCAGCGACGATGGTGATGAGGAAGTAGGAGGTAAGTCTTCAGTTTTAAGCATATTTGTTGTGTCAGTGGTAAGTTGAATGGTAAAATAAGCAATGATAAAAGTATGTTTCCCCTCAACATGCTTCCTAAGTTTATTGTGTACCTCGTGGCCTCGAATTGAAAAGTTAACCTGACAACATAAAATAAAACTGCCGCAGCATTACGCTCTACAGAGCTCACGCTGCTTCCCCTTTAGTCATGCAGGGCAGTAAGTAGGTAACATGGGCCTTTTTCTGGTAGACATTCTGGAATATTCTCAGAAAATTTCCTCCGCTCTTCTTCAGCAGTCTTTTCAACAGGGGCGGATTTAGGACTGAAGAAGATCTGGGGCTTATCACACACGCGCGCGCACACACACGTGACACGCACTAGTCAACATCATATATGTTTGTCTTGTACCACATCATTTTTAATCTGAAGCTACATATTCAGCATATTCAGGGCAGAGTATTGTTC
Source organism: Nothobranchius furzeri (assembly GCF_043380555.1). Taxonomy (NCBI): domain Eukaryota; kingdom Metazoa; phylum Chordata; class Actinopteri; order Cyprinodontiformes; family Nothobranchiidae; genus Nothobranchius; species Nothobranchius furzeri. The sequence goes on along the minus strand of NC_091746.1, from coordinate 74,212,970 downwards.
CTGTTAGTGTTTAGTGTGAGATGATAGTAAATATTCCCGTTCTTTCTCCAACAACTTTACCTGATAGTAAGCTAACTTTAGGCAAACCAGCAGCACAATAAATATTTTCAAATGAGACTCACAAACCTGAGTCAGCACCAGTCTCATCAAAGCTGGGGTTCTGTCGCCGTACTTTTGGTCTAAAAAACGTCCTTATGTCCATCTTCACTCATGCGTTTCAGGCAGAGAGTGTAGAAGAAGCCGGCTGCTGAAGGGCTTCTTCTTCAGTGGTGGAGGCTCAGGCAGGCTGTATACAAACTACTGCCAGCTGCGCCCTCTCTGTTGGACTTTGGTACTGCATGTTACTTCCACGATTTGGATCCAGGGCTTTCTATGAAACATTCGGGGCTTGAGCCCAAGTAGCCGGGCCTAACGCCGCCTCTGCTTTTCAAACTCACGCGGTTCACCCGCGGCTTGCGGAAAAAATAGTGCAGACGCCGAAACGATCGCTGCACGGCGCGGGCTGGAGCGCCGGCGCGCAGCGCTTCGGCAGCCCATGTGGAATAGGATAACAAGGGCGACGAATGAAGGCGGTCCCATCTCACGGCACTTCGGCAGCACACGACTGTTGTCGCAGCTGAGGACGGGCGAGGGGGGGTTGGCAGCAAAGCAATGAAATGCTGTACAGGGAGTCCCCCCTCCTCTCCCTGGCTGGGAGAGGAGGGGGGGCGGTAATACGAGAAAATAAACATTCCTCTCTACAGTAGAATAAATCTATTGTATGTTTCAGCCTTATATTCTACATAAGGCTTATACATTGCCACATACTAGTCATTTAGCATATCTTATTTTTATTTTCCTAATACTGTCGGCTTTGGAAAGGATCAAAACACAAAAGTGTAAAACTCAAAAGTATTTTAATGCCAAAAATCAGGTGACAGAACTAAAATCAGGTAGCTAGGACGCTGAAACCAGCAGAGTATGACCGAAACTGAACCGTATGCACTGAGGAGTGAGAGATGACAGAGGACTAGTTATGAGGAGGAGCTGTGAGTGGGAGCAGAGGACAGCAGGGGAACATGGGAGGAACTATAAATGAAAATATTTTTAAAGAAAGAATCCTAAAAGGGAAAGAAGAATAACTAGAAAAAAACCTGACAACAAACGGAGTAGAAAATTCAGTGGAAGGAAGAAAAAAAAAAGACTTGAATACTAAATGAGAAAACCTGAACAGCTGGGGAACCAAA
>NC_091746.1:74109244-74206744 GCF_043380555.1 Nothobranchius furzeri | reverse complement strand
CCCCGCTGGTAAATAGAGTGGAAAAAATATGTCAAAGGCCAGATTCTTGTCTAATGACTAGCAGGAGCCACTTCTGATTAATCCAGTCACAATGATGTCACATCTCCACGACTTCTGCCAAAGTGTTAAAAAATGTCTGACATTAGCTCATTTGGTATCATGATCACAAGGATCTTCTTCTGTAGGGTAGTCCAGATAAGGTTGACCAGCTCGGAGAGCACAGGCTTCTCCTCGTTGAAAGAAGTCAGCTGAGGTGACATAGGTGTCAGACAAAGTTACCTCCTGGTGACCTCCCTCTGGAGATTTTCCAGATACTATGAGGAGACCCTTGTGAAGATGCAGAACCTTCTGTCGGGAATGTCCACATCGGTCCAGGAACATCTAAGGATCATCATAAGCAGGGATATTCAATTCCAGGCCTGGAGGGCCGGTATCCAAAACGTTGTAGTTGTAACGTTCAGCGGGTGATTAACAGGCTTCTGCAGGGTCCGATGAGCTGCTGCACAGGTGATTCAACCACTGGATTGGGTGTGTTGGAGCAGAGAAACCACTAAAACAGGCTGGGTACCAGATCTCCAGGACCAGGATTGAAAACCCCTGGGGGTGTTGCTGAGGAGAGGAACATCTGGGCTTCTCTTCTGGAAGCCTGTTTCCATTGCTTTAGTCATGATGGAAATCTCATGACCATAGATGAGATCGTGGCTCCTTCTGCACCACAACAGAGCATCATGCCTCAGTCGTGAAGCACCGACCCTGTCAACAGGGATGCATCTGAACGTGCATCGAGATGCTGCAGCCTGGAAGTCGGTGCAGCTGCTGGAGCTCTAGCATTGTGACATCACTGAAACTGGTGATGATTGGATGGTTGAGATGTTGGTTCTTGACAATAAACATGTTTTTCTCTCATGGTTACATTTGAAAGTGACTGGGTGAAGGGATTTTAGTCATATGAAAGCAGAATGGTTTATTTTCCTGACTCATTAGGTTCCTTCAGATTTTGGTAATTTCACTACCTGGTCATCAAACAGCACCCCTGCTCTCGGGTTCACTGCGGCTCTTGTTTGTTGGTTTTTGTTGCACGTGTGTGAAACACACACTTGTTTCTTCGTTCTAATAGCCTGGTTTCATTTATTTTTACTCTGCTGCTGTAATAAAAGCTGCTACAGTCTCCAGCTCTGCTCTGGCTTTAGGGCGTCAATGAAGGACATCCGTCACTTAAATTTATCTGTTGTCACGTTGTGATGAGGAGGTGATCGATGACAAACACAAACAGCTTCTGGCGGCATCAAGAACACACATCTGTGGTGCTTTATAAATGAAACATTTCATCTCATTAAAATGTTTCTGTCATTTCTGTATCTCTGTAATGGCACAAAAATAAAATACAAACACACACACACACACACACACACACACACACATATATATATATATATATATATATATATATATATATATATATATATATATATATATATATATATATATATATATATATATATCCACACACACACACATGTGTGTGTATGTGTGTAAATGGTAAAAATGGTAAATGGCCTGTATTTGATATAGCGTCTTCTAGAGTCCTGGAACCCCCCAAGGCGCTTTACAACACAATCAGTCACTCATCCATTCATACACACATTCACACGCTGGTGGGGATGAGCTACGATGTAGCCACAGCTGCCCTGGGGCGCACTGACAGAGGCGAGGCTGCCAAGCACTGGCGCCACCGGTCCCTCCGACCACCACCAGCAGGCAAGGTGGGTTAAGTGTCTTGCCCAAGGACACAACGACAGCGACAGACTGAGCGGGGCTCGAACCTGCAACCTTCCGATTACGGGGCGAGCACTCTACCATCATAAACAACAACATTTCAAAAACAAACCACACACACACACACAGAGAAAAATAATAATAATAATATTAATAATATCTAAACATCCCCAAATGTTTGATAACATGTTTAATATTATGTTTATTTTATCAGTTGTGTTCAACAAATGCTTAACTGATTCTTGAGTTTCCAGACGGTTACGAGTTTTGTGAGCAGGAAGTTACGTGTTTGCCCTGGAAGTGCCCACATCCTGGACTTTGTTTGATGTCAAAAGTAAAACAAGCTTTGGGAGTGATGTTCAGCTGATCAGATTATTCCACCGCTGTTATTCCCAAGACTCAGTGTGGGCTGACGGCTCCGAGTGATCAGCGGGGAAAAAAGCAAAAGCTGCCACAAAACTGGGAGTCATGCTTCATGCAGTTACAGGGTGACAGTTTACTCCCACTCTCTGCTTACAGAGCGGCCATCACACACACACACACACACACACACTAGGAGAGACAGACAGCTGAAGCACCACACAGTCACAGAGTTGAACTAAAGCATCTAAATGGCAGAACAAAAACAAACAGCTCCCTGAATTTAAAGAGACAACGTGTAGTTTCTACCTATAAACTGGAAAAATCCATCGAAACGTTGTTTAAACATATTGGCAGCTTTGTACCATAAAGATCAGGCCTAAAGTACGTAGGGACGCACGTCTAGCATCTTTGGAGGATGCCATGTTTCCTTCTGGCCGGCTCAGGGTCCTGTGCCGGTCGATGACGTCACACTAGATGATTGGCTGGACATACAACTTACGGAAGTTGCGTCACCTCGTTCAAAAACATTTAGGCAGTAAGAAACACGAATTTAATAACGAAACTGTTAAACTCTCCAAAACGTGTGAAAAAACAGAATGGAGATAAAGATGCAGTATATTTTGGCCGAGAGGTATTGCCGTAGTATGATGACATCATTGGCAGGAACAGGACCCTGAGTAGATCTAGAAACTACAACGCCAGAAAACTACAATCAGCATCGCATTCTCTCGATGGAATTAACTGAAGAACCATCAAAGTCTGAGGAGTCACGTCGAGGTTGCATGCTTTCTGCTCCACTGGGGGTGGGGGGGTGGGGTGGGTGGGTGGGTGGGGGGGGGGGGGGGGGCTAGCAAAACCTGGATGGGCCTAATTAATTTCAAAGCTCATATGAGATGCATGCACGTCAAAATTACATGTTTTAATAAAATCTCTCAAGCCACAAATAATCCTATGATAGAAGATTATATGTTAGATACTTATTCCATGGATCTGTGTTAAATTTCAATTTTAAAGACTGTTACCGACGCTGGACTCCTGCTCTGGGCCAAGACCTGCACACTCTCTGGTGTGAACTTTCAGGACCTTGGACAGGTTCTAATCTAAGTCAGGCCTGCTGCCGTGCTCGTCTCAGTGTCCTAGCTGCAGGCTGTCAGCTAAGAGCTGAAGATCCAAATGACCGCAGCTTGTCACCGCATGTCTCAAAAATCAGGATTTTTGACTGTTCTTCATGCTCCAGATAGCTCAGGCTGCAGCAGGAGGCGGTGCAAAACCAGAGATCAGATCAGATGATTCTCAGCAACCGCGCCCTCCACCAGTGAATAATCAGCAAGCACGATCAAGCGTGCGTGCGCACACACACATCTTGACTGAGCAGCATACACCTCCGACCACACCCCCTCTCCTCACTGGCTCTCAAGGGCTCTGCCTCATTCAGGACCACGGACAGTGACGCAGTTCGGGATGACTCATCACCTGCGGGATCTTCCACCTGAACCCCCGGTCCAGACAACAACAACAATAAAATGAACAGAACCCAATAAAATGGCCTTAGAGGGCTCAAGCAGACCCGACGAGATACCCGGATGGAACGATTTGTTTCCTTTACAGGATTAACGTAAGTGCGAGGAAAAGCATCAGATAAAAGGTCCTTGCGTGTCAGCTGCGTGCTGCGCGTCAGTCTCCCCCTCACACCCAGTCCGTTCTCAGTTTACACCGCTGACAATATCAGTGATGTCATCCGCAGACTCCGGGAGATTGGGAGACACCCGTTCAGCTGTGAGAAGTCCAAGGCAGGAGGACGCTTCTGAGAAAAAATAATCATGAACCTCACTGGGTGGCAGGGACGGCATCAGAATATTTTCTCTGCAGTAGGTTAGTAGTTGCTTAGTGTCAGTAAGCAGGTGCCAATTCACCAAATTACAACTCCACCTAGCAAACTGGAAAACGTATTCATAACATGGTAAAAATTAATACCAGATATAAAAGTTAAAGTATTTTTATTACACAGTGAAAAAAGTGCACATTGATTAAAGTAATAATTTTATATTTTAATTGTTGTTACAACATAGCTGGGGTTGCTAAGCAGTTGCTTGCTTGGCCACATCTTGGTGTTGCTATGCCCCTGGTGGGTGGGCACTCTGACAAACTGGGTGGGCACGCCCACCCGTAGCTCCGCCCCTGCACTTACCGTAACGTTTTTACGTTCCTTCTGTGCATTTCTTTTAACTGCATTACTCGGTTCTTTTTAACACAGAAATAAGTTGTTTTTACTTTGTTTTGCTGACATTGCGACTGACACTGTGGCCTTCTTGAGAGTGCTGCTGACGTTGGCTTCTTCTTCACTTCCTTCTCCATTTGTCCGCGGGCAGCAGAGGACGGTGTCGCCCTCTGCTGCCCGCACTCTCCTCGCTGATTTCTTCATTATACTTTCTGCTTCTTGTTTCGCCGCTCTTGTGCGTCTTTGACTTGTTTCTTTCTCACACTCTTTTCTATGTTCTACTGTTCGAGTTGGCGTCCGGTTTCTATGTTTTCTTACAGAGTTTCTATGGGATTTCATAAATGACTCCACACTTGCGTCCTGCTGATATCTTGTCTTGTAGATGTATTGGTCTTTTTCTAACTGTTGTGTGTGGTTTTGTTGTGTTTTTTCTTTGCTGCTATTATTTTTTCTGTAATGCCGTTGATGTATGTATTCCACTGGTTTTAGTTATTGTTTTTCTGGATTTCTGGTTCTATGTTTTGGTTGTTATTTTCTTTCTGAGGTTGTTTGTTGTTTTCCTTTTTTTGTTGCCCAAGTCGGGTATCCGCAGGTCACGGAAGCCATAGAAGGAGAGGTGAACACACCATGAAGAGACGATGGGGTCGACACATTGGATCAAACGTGGGACTGTGCCATTGGTGAAGAGCAGTGTTGGGAAAGTTCGTTTAAAAAACGAACTACTTGAAAGTTCAGTTTAAATATTTTAAAACGAACTACTTTGTTTCTTAGTTCATAATTTAAATTTTTTTAACTAAGTTCACGGTTCCAAATACGAGCTAATTCATAGTTCTTTATCTATATCTAGATAGATAGATAGATAGATAGATAGATAGATAGATAGATAGATAGATAGATAGATAGATAGATGATAGATGATAGATAGATAGATAGATAGATAGATAGATAGATAGATAGATAGATAGATAGATAGATAGATAGATCGATAGAACAATCTTAGGAATCAGGCTGAGGCAGCAAACATATTAAAAGTGCGAAACATTAAAAAATGTATCATCTTTCAGTTAAGTCCCTTTTCAATTTTTCTGAATGAACTTTGACTCCTGCACACAGCATAGACACAGATGACGCCTATGTTTGGCCGCTTTTGCGGATTCTACTTTTTTTTAAACTCTATGGTTAACAGGATGTTTTAGCTAGGCTTTAGCTCCGGAAAAGCTCCGTGGAGATCTGGAGCTAGAACAGCAAAAGAACGCGTTCATAAACCCGTTCACGCAGACCAGGACAATTGCACTCACTTTTACGTTCGCCAGGCAAAATATGAACGAGTTCAGTTCACGGAAAAACAAACAAATTCAGGAACGATCGCTCAATGAACGTGTTCGGGCACAGCCAAGGGCGTCAGTATGTTTTCAGAATTGCTGGGGACAATAACCATACACTTGAGTGGGGTTTAAAAATTGCTGGGGACAATAAAGTAGGCTAGCACAGGGGTCGGCAATCCGCGGCTCTGGAGCCGCATGCGACTCCTCCATCCATCTGATGCGGCTCTCTGTGCTTGTAAAATAATGACTGGATATTTAAATAAAAAGCTTTATATTTTACTGCATTAATTTTACATCTGTATGCCAATTCTAATTGTAAAGATTGTCTGCGTAAACCTGAACAGTTCCAACCCGGTCTTACTGTGAGACCAGGTTGACGCGTCATGCGTCAGTGCAGAACCACGGCGCATGCGATAAGATTTCCTCCCACTGAAGCGGTCTGGAAACCCGGTCTCTCTGAGGGATGTGTCGCTTGGAAAAATGTTCTTTTTATGAAATTATGAAACTTTGGCTGAATAGCGCTTGTTCCCGTCTCTAATATGGAGACGCATGACACGTAGAGACATTTGATCACGCACAAAGTTTATGTGGAGCAGAAGCGGTCGGGCCACGGCAGGTGAAATGTTCCTAGCCTACATGAAGTGAAACTGTTTGATTGTAACATTAATATGTTACTGGTCTGGTTGGTTAGACCAGTATTTGATGTGGAAAACACACACACACACACACACACACACACACACACACACACACACACACACACACACAAATTAAAACAATGCTGATAGCATGGACTAGAAGACAGGTGATGGTTTACGTATTTAAATGATGATCAGGCTGCTGTAAAATGTAATCTCCATCCACATCCAGACACAATCATCCTCTATTCTTTATTTGCTCTGCTCTTGTCTGGGCTGACGGAGCTGATGGTGCGCGCGGCACGCCTAACTAGCGGCTGATGCACATTTTACGCATTTGGAGAGGTGGGCTGGATGCTTTGCGTTTACTGGAAGATGGTCCACTTAACGCACGGGTGTAGACTACATGTTAATGACAAATGAATGAAAATTAAATTGTGATTTTTTACCTCATATTTTAGAAATAAAAATGACGGGGGGAAACATTTATGACGTCTTTTTAAACGAAAATTTCTAGCGCGACCTGCCTGCTTCACTTAAGTCACTGCTTATTAAGGTCCATCCAGAATTACCGTGGCCCACCCAAAAATGAAAACCTGGCGCCACGCCTGTTGTAAACCTCTGCAAATTATTGTTCTTCACGTTATCAAACTCAGACTTTGTACAGCTAATGTCAAGATGTAAAATTATGAATTCAGTCGAGCTCTTCCGTCCCTCCCTCTCCTGCTCTCCTGGAAACCCGACATTGGCTGTCAGAAGTGGGAAGTGAAGAAGGAGATGAGGCAAGCAGAGTGAGTGCGACGTAAAGAAACCAGACTGGTGTGGAGGTGAGCAAAACAGCTGGAAAAGTGTGGGTGTTGAATCCCCCACGGCCACGGGTGCGACGCCCATGCGAGCGACCGGTACCGGCTGCTGTGCTGTCACCTGTTGTGAGCAGCTCTCTGCTGTCTGAGGGTAGGCCCCGCCCACAACGCTGCGGCTCCCAGTGTTTTCTATACTGCGGGAAATGCAATAATGGCTCTTTGATGGGAACAGGTTGCTGACCCCTGGTATAAGATCTGAGCTGGTAAAACAAAAATCCTCTTCAGCAGGCGTTTTTGAAAGTAGGGGGGACACAGCTGCCAATCACAAATTTTGCCGGGGACATGTCCCCGGCGTCCCCGGTTAAAATGACGCCTATGGGCACAGCACTGGTGAGGCGAGCGCGAACACCAGAGGGCGACATCGTCCTCTGGTGTTCGCTGATAAACGGGGAAGGAAGTGATGCCACCAGCAGCCGCAAAGCTCTGAGGAACCTTGTTAGTCGAACCGTCAGCAAAAACAAGGTCAACAACTTTTTGCTGTGTTAAAAAAATTATAACAAGTAATGCATTTACTGTAAGGTTTTTTAAACTAGAGACAGTCCCAGAAAACGTATGTACTGCCCTAGTGTCAGGAGAACACACACTGCCACTCAAAAGACGTTCTTCATTGAGAGAAAACAAATCATTCACCACAGACCCGTTTTACAGGTTTGAGGTCTTCTTTCATTAAAGCCGGGCGGACACTGTGCGACTTTTTCACTCGTAGCACTCAGCTTCAGCTCAAACTGTACGACTTCCTCGCAGGGCAGATCTCACGAGTCATGCGCTCAAACTGTACGACCCAGTTCTCGGATGCGACCTGACTGCTCACACTGTACGTCTGGTAGCAACACGTCGGCCCTAAAAATATGCTAAAAATAGCAGTTTTTACTCAACACGTCAGACTTTTTTGTCTTGTTTTGCCTGTTGTCCTTCGGGAGTGCTGCAGGAGGACACACAGGGATTTATGGGGTTGGATGAGGAAAACGAAATAAAGAAAGTAAATCTGTGTTTTGTGATCAGTTTAATTTGACATGAACACGACAAACACGCTTTCTTGACAATCTTTGTGAGTAAAAAACGTGTAGAAATAAAAACGAACAGCGTGTGTTATTAGGGAAATAGCGGGCGAGCGGTGTTGATGCAGGATTGCGCATGCGCCGTGAGCGGTTCTGATACTTTTTGGGTCGCAGCTGCTCGCAGCGCCGCTTCAACAGTGCGATACCCTCACGAGGGACGAGCAAAATATCAAACACGCCAGAAGTCCGTGCGAGCTCACGACTGCTGATCGGTAGCTGGTCACGTGGTGTTAATCGCCTCTCGTAACGCCCTGTATACTACACGACACTCAGCGCTAAACTCGCCCCGATCTCGTGGATTCTCGCACGAGTGGAAAATCGGCTCAAAAAAGTGAAAAAGTCGCACAGTGTACGCCCGGCTTAAGTCAGAAAGGGGTGAATGCCTTCTATTGACACTTTGGACAATGAGCGAGGGAAAGATGGATCCGGAGATCGATAGGCGAATTGGTGCTGCCTATGCAATTGGCCTATAGATAGATCCACTGCTCCTCCACATCAAGAGGAGCTAGTTGAGGTGGCTCGGGCATCTGGGTCAGGATGCCTAGGGACTCTGTCTCTCGGCTCAGTGGTCTTGTGATCAGGAAAACATACTGGGAAGATAATTTGTATTAAAATAGATGCTAGCTTAGAAACTGGTGTATTATTGTGAACATGAGCTATAAATCTGTGGCTTTGTTTTGTGCATAGAGAGGCAGAAAGAAGGTCAAATCTCCTCTGGATTGTTTCCGCATGGAGTTAGCATGTTCTCTCCATGCACTTGTGGCCTTTACCAAAACATGTAGGTTAAGTTGACTGGAGATCCCTGGTTGTTTGTCTTGGTGAGGGACTGGACAGCTGTCCAGGTTGTCCCCTGCCTCTTGCCTGATAACAGCAGGAGACTCAGACTCCCCTTGACCCCACTGGGAATTTAGGGGTAACATGATTTTTGTGTTTTAAACAGAAAAAGAGAATAAACATGCATCCTGACACAAGATGTAACATTTGTCGTCGTCGTCTTCCTCCGCTTATCCGGGTCCGGGTCGCGGGGGCAGCATCCCAACTAGGGAGCTCCAGACCGTCCTCTTCCCGGCCACCTCCACCAGCTCCTCCGGCAGGACCCCAAGGCGTTCCCGGACCAGATTGGAGATGTAACCTCTGCAACGTGTCCTGGGTCGACCCGGGGACCTCCTGCCGGCAGGACATGCCCGAAACACCTCCCCAGGGAGGCGTCCAGGAGGCATCCTGACCAGATGCCCAAACCACCTCAACTGGCTCCTTTCGATCCGGAGGAGCAGCGGTTCTACTCCGAGTCCCTCCCGAATGTCCGAGCTCCTCACCCTATCTCTAAGGCTGAGCCCGGCCACCCTACGGAGGAAACTCATTTCGGCCGCTTGTATCCGTGATCTCGTTCTTTCAGTCATTACCCAAAGCTCATGACCATTGGTGAGGGTTGGGACGTAGATCGACCGGTAAATCGAGAGCCTGGCTTTCTGGCTCAGCTCCCTCTTCACCACGACAGATCGGCTCAGCGTCCGCATCACTGCAGACGCCGAACCAATCCGCCTGTCGATCTCCCGATCCCTCCTACCCTCACTCGTGAACAAGACCCCGAGATACTTAAACTCCTCCACTTGAGGTAGGACCTCTCCCCCGACCCAGAGTTAGCAAGCCACCCTTTCCCGGTCGAGAACCATGGTCTCAGATTTGACATTTTTCTACTGTAAAACATTTCGAACACATTTAACAAACCAAACATGGTCCTCTCAGAAGACAGAGTTTCAGTTTGTCTGCAGAAGCATCAGGCTGCAGCTCTCCGCTCGTTTCAGATGCACGTGGAGGCAGATTACACGAATGAGAAGGAATGTTAATGAGGTTGATTATGTGTTCCCACTGATTCACTGATGACTCGTTTTAGAGAGAAAATGGTTTGGCAGTGAAAGGAGCAGCAGAGTAGGTTCATGAATAAAAAGGCAGATTGTCGAGGACAGGAAGTGGCAGTAATTTTAGATTTATCAGATTTAGATCATCCCACAACAAGGCTGATGTTTACAGAGTTTTATTTTGAGCCCGGCTGTCCAGGAATTACTAAATTGAGTGAAAACTTGTTTCTGTCCAGATCCGATTAATTAAAGGTCCTTAAACATGCTAAATATATTCGTTGAAGCGTTGACGATGCTATATTGTTATTTCCTAATGGAAAAAAAACCCAAAGCAGTTTTTGGTTTCATGCATGTAATTTCCTGTCTCAGCAGCAAATAGTCTGCTGTCTGCCCAGCAGCTGCACACAGCTGGATGGGGATGTTGCTGCATTATCACGACTCGGGCATCCTACTCGAGTCCAGATCCCTCTTCCCCTCGACTGTAAACACTAACACCCAACCTCTCTGTGTGGCAAACAGGCACTTTAATCTCCACGGTTGTGAAGAAGGGATTTCTTTCTTATTTCGTCTGCACTTTAAAAAATGCCTAGATCCCAAAAACAGATTTCTATCTGTGAGAGGAAGATGATCCCTGTCCGGTCATCCTGAAGAATCGTCAGAAGTGGTTGAATCTTATCTTCAGGAGCTCTCAAAAACCCGAGCCAGAATGTGACCGTGATTTCACAGACTGCTTGTTAAACCACCTCCAGTTCCAGAGTGGATTTTCAGATGGATTACTCCTTAAACAGGCACCATTTAACCATTAAACACGCCAGATGAATAGCGGTGCTAACTGCTAGCCACTAGCAGCTTTTTTAGTGGAAAGTTTCAAGGGTGAGCGTCAGGGAAACAAAAAGAAAGATCTGCCTTGTAGATACATTTTTTAAAACTCTTATAGAAAACTTGTCTTCTTAGAAACCAAGCCCAATTTATTATATGAATTAGGTTTTTTTTCCCCACTTTGTTTAAAATCTAGCAGATAAAAGCCAAAGCCAGTGGGGGACAATCTCTTACTTCTGCCTGGACAAGCAATCCTCATCCTTTTCAAAAGGCGCAGTCATGCGTTTTTCACAGAGAAGCTGATGTTTGGGTAACCAAAATGTTTGGTAACAGAGAAGCAAAAGTAGTAAAGAGGCACGAGGCAGTGGCTAACCCAGTGACCCAGTTGACTCAGAAATAGTTTTTGCTGAAACATGGAGGAGCCTCTGTTATGTTCTGGCCGCTCTGCTGCATCTGGCACAGGGGTCTTGAATCTGTGTAGGGTACAATGAAATCTCATGACTATGGGATTCTAGAGAGAGGTTGGTCTCAGTCACAGGTCATCAGCCTTGCAACAGGACAATGACCCAAACCACACAGCTACAAACACCCGAGAACGGCCACAAGGAAAACAAAGGGCTATACTAAAGTGGCCTTCATGAGCCCCAACCTCAGTCATATTGAGCATCTTTGGAAGGAGCGGAAACATGCCGTCTGGAAAAGGCGCCCTTCAAACCTGAGACAACTGGAGCAGTTTGTGCATGAGGAGCGGGCCAAAATACCTGCTGAGCGGTGCAGAAATCTTGTTGACAGTTACAGGAATGATTTGATTGCAGTGATTGGCCCAAAGGGTCGAGCTGCTAAATATTAGGTTAGGGGAACCATCATTTTTGTCCAGGGCTGCTCCATGAGTAAATGTATTAAATTATTCCATTGAAGCATGTTTGAAAAGAAATGTTTGACTTTCACTAGTTGAATTTCATAGAAATTGTATTTGTTACTTTTGTCAGACCTTCTCAGTGGCCTACTGGTATGAGTGTCCACCCTGGGACTGGGAGATTAGGGTTCCAATGCGGTCCGGTCATAGCCTGGCCAGCCAGGAACTCTTCTGTTCAAATAGCCCCACCCCCTGAGAATTCTAACCGAGCCGGTCAGCGCTGAGCAGTGTACGTCACACACACACATCAAGGCTGAGTTTCTCATAAACAACGACGACTGAGCGGCGTTTGCTGCGGCTCTTTCCTCTGTTCTGACTTCGACGCGTCTTTAAAACCACAACAAGTAGAAGCGCTAAAAGCCTTTCTTCTAAAGAAAGATGTCTGCGCCGTCGCCAGACGCCATTTTTGACTACAGATAAAAATCTACAGTGTCGCGCGGTACAGGCCGCATTTCTGCCTTTTTTTCTGATTGGTTATTTTTGAGCCAGCTAGTCCCGCCCCTCATGCGCTTCTCTGCCTGTGAGTAACCAGACTAGTTCTCTGTGTAGAACAGAGGACGAGTCTGGCAGGCCAGGGTAGTCAGGTCAAACCGAAGACTTTAAAAATGTGCCCCAGTGCCTCCCTGCTTGATTGGGGGTTTAAATCACCACACAGCTCACCGCTCCCCAAGAGGATGAGTCAAACGCGAAGATGTAATTTCACCAATGTCTGATGATGACAAATGGGACTAACTTTAACTTTGTTATTTCTGTGACCATTGTGGGGTTTTCTTTCGTTTACCAAAGGTTACCAACAATTTTGTCCCTGTCTGTATATACTATTATACAAATTTAGTAAGACAGGCAGGCAGGCAGGCAGGCAGAAAGACAGATAATGTAGGGACAGCAGTGCCTCAGGAGGTACAGCGGGTTGTCCAGTAATAGGAAGGTTGCAGGTTCGATCCTGGCTGGCTTCCACCAGAGAATGCTGCTGCTGTGTACTTGGGCAATACACAAAACCCTTGCCTGCTGGTGGTGGTTGGAGGGAGCGGTGGCTCCAGTGTTCGGAAGACGTGCCCCAGGGCAGCTGTGGCTACATTGTAGCTCGTCATCACCAGCGTGTGAATGGGTGGATCACTGACTGTGTTGTGAAGTGCCTTGGGGGGCTGTAGAACCCTAAGAAGGTGCTATAAAAATACAGGCTATTTACCATATCCATTTTTTTCACTTTGAAAACTAAATGAATTCAAACAACAATAAAGAATGGTACCAAAACATCCTCCCAGAGGTACACCTCCAATCATCCAACAACAGTTTGGTGATGAACGGCATCTTGAGGACTGTGTCTTGAGGTTTAAGTGATAACTGAGCGACTTGGTGAACAAATATTGTTTGGGGGAAACTCTCCAGACCCTAAGCTCTCTAAGAACTAGTCCATCCTCAAGAGGCAGTTGCATAAACAAAAGAATATGAATTCTGACGCACTGCGTATGAAAAATGGGCTCTACCAGTCAGGATCTAGTCCAGAAGTTTACGTACATGTCAGGGTGAATGCACAGCTCTGAAAACTACTCAGACATTTACCCTTTGGTTAAAATTAGTGTAACTCTATAAAAGCCATTGAAACGTGTGAAGTCCAAGCCAGTATACATCTGTAACCATGGAAACGTTTGGGAAAAGACTGAAGCAGTAAACTTTGTAAGAACCAAAACTTTTCTAAATGTATGGCCTTGGCTGTAGATGTTACAGGTAAAATACTGCTAATGGCTCCATGAATGTTTCTGTTAGATACACCCAAGCACAGAAATGATGAAAACAACCGTTTTACCTAAATCCACCATGTCAAGAGTGTCGCACACTTACGCTGTAGAGGACATCCACCCAGCCCTCCATGGTGATGCTTTGGAACACGGTAAGAACCGCAAACAGGATGTTGTCAAAGTTGGTGATGCCAAAGTTGGGTCCGATCCAGTAAGACCTGCAGACGGTTCCTTCAGGACAAGTTCTGGCTGGTGGCTCGGAACCACAAGGCCAGTCGACCACCCTATCACCTGGACACAACGACTTTGGATTATTATAGAAACCTAGAATTTTAATGAGACTTTATTTAACTGAATGAATCTATTCATTACAAACATCTCTACTCCATTTGTAAGTTCACACATCATCAGCTCACGATAAATGTAATTTACACTTTGACCTGTAAGACTAAAATTATTCACTTTTTGTACGGTTATCACAAACCCTGAAGCGTCTCAGTGACAGAAATAACTCACACAGATCGTACGTTCGCAGGGTGCCGCCTGTGCAATCCAACACTCAAGGATAAAAAAAGCACGCGTTCACACATTCCTACAACTGGTTCAGCCAATAACATGAAAGTCTTGCCTCCACAATAATTACCACCGTGGATAAATTCAGCTGCTCAGCCTGGAATTATTAGGCTTGTCTATTATGAGTTGACCTGAGATGAAACATAGCTGAGTTTATAATTACCCATATTTTCTTTATTTCCTGATTTATTGATTTGGTCATGCACTCACCAGTGGGACTGAAACAGGAGTGGTGGAATTTGCCCATGTAGAACTCCATCCCGACAATGGCAAAGATGACGATGGCGAAGAAAAGCAGCAAGCCGATCTGCAGCAGAGGAACCATGGCTTTCATTATAGACTTCAACACCACCTGGAGACCTGCAGGACACGGAGAGAGGACACGGTCAAGCTTAGTCTCTAAATGTGGCTAAAGAGGAAAAGCTTCATACCGTTCTGGCCGATTCAATGCATTTAAACACAATCATAAAGTCTCAAAATAACATTCTGTTGGCAAAAAAGTTTATTAATGCAGGAAGGACATTAATTATGATATCAAACACAGGCCAGCTCTTCCAGGGGAATCCTAAGACATCCCCTGGACAGCTGAGGAACATAGTCCTTCCAGGAGGCATCCTAACCAGATGCCTGAGCCACCTCAACTGGCTCCTCTTAATGTGGAGGAGTAGCGGCTCTACTGTGAGCCCCTCCCAGATGACCAAGCTTCTCACCCTATCTTTAAAGCTGTTCTTACAGGACCAGAGCGTTCGCAAAACGGGATTTGCCGCGGCTCCCTGGGGAGGATTTTGGCATTTATATTAGCACAGCTGAAGCTATAATAAACTGCCATCAGGCACCTCTCAAACCAAGATGGGATAAAGGGAGGTCGCTGGACCCCCCATGTGACGTACAGGGTTGCACATTCAGCGTCAGACCGAAGACACGTCAGACTGATGGAATTTCTTTTTCAGGACCTTTAGCTTTGATGTGACCTGCTTTTTGTCCCGCTTGACGCCCGCTCAGCCAGTGTTTTCACCACGGCGTCGCACAGCTGGCTGTCTCTCACCGTCCCCATAAAAAGTCCCCTACTCTGTTCGTCCGCTCGCACGGCCAAAAGCTCCATGGTCTCCGCGTCCGTCCAGA
Source organism: Nothobranchius furzeri (assembly GCF_043380555.1). NCBI lineage: Eukaryota > Metazoa > Chordata > Actinopteri > Cyprinodontiformes > Nothobranchiidae > Nothobranchius > Nothobranchius furzeri. The sequence goes on along the minus strand of NC_091746.1, from coordinate 74,191,475 downwards.
CGACTGTCCTTCCGGCCGGCACCCGGTGCGCAGTATACGTGACTAACGCGACCACCTTCTTTTGCGGGGGGGCCTCCCACAGTCGCTTCAAAGGGATTAGTGGGGCTGACACGCGTTTAGACGTCAGAGGCTGATGCAGCAATATTACTACCAAGCGAGGCGGAACGAATGCCGCAATATTTGCGCAACGCCATGACGGCATGGTGTGTCCTATAAAAGCACCTTAAGGGAGAGCCCAGCCACCCTGTGGAGAAAACTCATTTCAGCCGCTTGTATCCGCGATCTCGTCCTTTCGGGCACTACCCAAAGCTCGTGACCGTAGGTGAGGGTAGGAACGTAGATCGACCGTTAAATTGAGAGCTTTGCCTTCTGACTCAGCTCTCTCTTCACCACGACAGACCGGTACAATGCCTGCATCACTGCAGATGCAGCACTAATCCACCTATCGATCTCACTCTACATCTTTCCCTCACTCGTGAACAAGACCCCGAGATACTTCAACTCCTCCACTTGGGGCAGGACCTCATCCCTGACCCGGAGAAGGCATTCTACCCCTTTCTGACTCTGATTTAGAGGAGCTGATTCTCATCCCAGCTTCACATTCGGCTGCTCCAGCCTGGAGATCACGGTCTGATGAACCAACAGGACCATATCATCTGCAAAACGGAGACTGGCAGAGACTGGTTTTCCTTAGGCCACCAAAACGGATCCCCTCAACACCTTGGCTGCTCCTAGAAATCCTGTCTATAAAAGTTATGAACAGAATCAGTGTCCCCTGAATAGATCTTACCAGGAAGGCTCAGAAGTGTGATCCCCCTGTAGTTGGAACACACTCTGTGGTTCCCCCTTTTTAAATAGGGGAACCACCCCAGTCTGCCAATCCAGTGGGACTGCCCCCGATGTCCACATGATATTGCAGAGCTACGTCAACCAACACAGCCCCACAACATCCAGAGTCTTAAGGAACTCCGGGCGGATCGCATCCACACCCGCCACCCAGAAGCTTTTTGAGCACCTCAGTGACCTCGGCCCCAGAGATTGGAGAGTCCAACCCAAAGTCCCCAGACTCTGCTTCCTGACTGGAAGACGTGTCACTGGGATTGAGGAGGTCTTTGGAGTATTCCGCCCTCTGATCCACAATGTCCCAAGTAGAGGTCAGCAGCACATCGTCACCACTGGAAACAGTGTTGGTAGCGCACTGCTTTCCCTCCTCAGATGACGATGGTGGACCAGAATCTCCTCAAGCCATACGGAAGTCTTGCTCCATGGTCTCACCAAACTCCTCCCACGCTCGGGTTTTTGCCTCCGCGACCACCCGAGCCGCGTTCCGCTTGGACTGCCGGTACCCATCAGCTGCCTCTGGAGTCCCACAGGCCAAAAAGACCTGATAGGACTTTTTCTTCAGCTTGACAGCATCCCTAACCACTGGTGCCCACCATCGGGTTCAGAACAACAACAACAAGAGGCACCGACGAACCTGCGGTCGCAACTCCAGTCATTCTCCTCGACAATGGAAATAAGGAACATGGCCCACTCCGACTTCATTTCCCCCGCTTCCCGGGGACGTGTTCAAAATTCTGTTGGAGGTGGGACTTGAAGCACCTTGTGAGAGCAGACACGTTTCCAGCAGAGCCCTACAATACGTTTGGTCCTACCAGTTCTGACCAGCATCCTCCCCCACCACCAGGTAGTGGTCATCTATTTCCATGCTGTAGTTCTTCTTTAAAACACGGAGCAGTTTTGTTTACCTGTTTTCCCGCTACGTTGACGACACAGGCAGCATAAAGTTAACTTATGAGTCAGAATCAGAAGGCAGCATAGCATTTATGGACTTGAAAATAAGCAGGCAGACCGACGGGACCCTAAACATAAACACATACAGGAAACCAACACACACAGACCAATTATGGACATCAGAACACCCCACCATACACAACATGTCAGTAATCAGAACATTATATCACCGAGCAAACATGGTAACAGAAGAAAAAGACCAAAAACAAGAAGACAAACACATACAACACGCTTTAAAGACCTGCAGATACCCAACATGGGCAATAAACAAAGGTAAACGACAAACAACAACAGAAAGAAAAGAACAACCTAAGCAAAGAACCAGAAACCCAGAAAGACAAGAACCAAAACCAGTGATAACCCTACCATACATCAGAGGCATAACAGAAAAAATAAGAGCAACAATGAAAAAACACAACATAAACACACCAACAAAGCCATACACAACAGTTAGAAACAGACTAGTACACCCAAAAGACAAGACACCAGCTGGACTTAAATGGTGAGTCATTTACGAAATCCCATGCAAAATATGCAATAAAACATACATAGGAGAAACCGGACGCCAACTCAACACACGAACAATAGAACACAGAAAGGAGTGCGAGAAAGAAACAAGTCGAAGACACACAAGAGCAGCAAAACAAGAAGCAGAAAGTACAATAAAGAAGTCAGCCGTAACAGATCACTGCACAAGAGAAAACCATATAATGGACTGGGACAACACAAGGATCATAAACACCGAACAACAGAAATACAAAAGATGGATTCAAGAAGCTATTGAGATAAGGAGACGCGGATGTGGGACCATGAACAGGGACGATGGAGTTTACTCGTTGGAGCGTGCATGGGACTGCATCGTCGGAGAGGGGAGAGCGGGCAGCAGAGGGCGACAACGTCCTCTGCTGCCCGCGGATAAACGCAATAGGAAGTGACGCCAGCATCAGCGTCAGCCTGAGGAAGTTTGCAACCGCAAACGAAACGTAGCGGGACAACAGGTAACAAAACTGTTTCTGTGTTTTAAAAAAGAACGTCAGCATGGAATTAGAGATACGACACAGCAGGAACACACCTAAGATGTTCAAAGGTAGTGGTCAGTTGACAGCTCCGCCCTCTCGCCACCCGAGTGTCCAAGACATGCAGCCGCAGATCAGATGAAACGAAAACCAAGTTGATCATCAAACTGCGGCCTAACGTGTCCTGGTGCCAAGAGCACATATGGACACCTTTATGTCTAAACATGGTGCTTGTTATGGACAATCCATGATGTGCACCAAAGTCCAATAACAACACCGCTCCGATTCAGATCCAGGGGACTGTTCCTCCCTACCACACCTCTCCAGGTCTCACTGTCATTGCCCACGTGAGTCCCCAGCAGAACGAGGGCCCCTAAGTGTAAAAATTTTATTTTTGAAACCATCTTCAGTTTGAGTCAGAGACTTACTGGGGATTCCCGACACTAGCTTCAGGGGCCTCAGGACTCTCACGGCTCGCAGAGTTCTTAGGTCAAAGTCTGAGCCTACCGTGGCAAGAATCCTGGGTGAAAAACACAAAAAGTTATTTTAAAAAACAAGCAGCACATTATTAACATCTGCAGTTTGTGTAAAAGGAAATTCTAATTAATAAAATTCTCCTGTTTCTGCCATTACCTACAAATGGAGCTGTGTGTGTGTGTGTGTGTGTGTGTGTAGGTGTGTGTGTGTGTGTGTGTGTTCTTGTACAAACTACATACTGAGGACCATTTTGACCATTTCCCCTACAAAGTGAGGACATTTTTTGGTCCTCACTGTTTTTAGAAGCATACCAGAAGCTTATTATACCAGTTAGAGGTATAGTGTGAATTAAAGAACAAGTCGCCTCCTACAAGAAACTTACTCCACTCCCACTTCATGTTTGAAAAATGCAACAAATGCTGTTGCCTGGCAGATCGAGAGGGCAGAGCCGCTAAAAAATACACACACACACACAGGCTTACAACAGCATTGTGACATCATAATGTACCAGCTAACATCATAGTGTACCTCTTAGCCAATAGCAATGGCAGATTAAAATTCAAATGTAGTGCAGAGTTTTTACCTGACAACAGCGCAACACTGACAGTTTTAGGAAGAATATTTAAATTTTAACTAAGATGCACTAAAGTGCCAAATTATTATTCACCCATATCTAAAGCATGATTAGACACTAATTTATATAGTTTACCAGCAAAAAATGTAGACTTGGGGGTGACTTGCTCTTTAAGTTTTAATTAGGGTTAAGGTTAGGAATAGATCTGCATTGGTTATGGTTAGGGCATGGGTTAGGCATGGTGAAATCATAAAAATGAATGGAAGTCAATGGAGGATCCTCACTATGATAGAAAAACAGACGCGTTTGTGTGTGTGTGTGTGTGTGTGTGTGTGTGTGTGTGTGTGTGTGTGTGTGTGTGTGTGTGTGATTCCACAGCACAGCTGGCAGCCCTTATTACTGGCTGTACACACAGAGGGAGACTTAAATGCTTCACGGAGACACTCACATATATGTAAAAAACTCACCCCCCAGGCTAAAGCAACTCGGAGAGAAAGTAAGACAAGGGGAGGAAGAAGATGAATATTAGAGCTGATTTAAGAGGACAGAGGGTAAAGGAATGCAGATTGGGAATTGTAATTATGTGGAATCTAGCTGAAGAACATTCCTGTTCATTTTCTATTCATTTATAGCTTCCTAGTAGAAGCTAACCATTAGCAATAGCAACTCCACAACATGGCGGAGCATGTTTCCGTTATTAGTGGAGATAGCAATGTTATCATTAAAGTCACATTTTTTTACCCAAGGGAAGAGCGTAGGAAGGCAGTTGCTGTTAGAGAGGTTTCCATTTGAACAATAATAATGAGTAAGACTCATGATCCTGTTGTTTTCCTCTAGAGTGTTGTTTCCCCACAGAAGACACCTCACAAGGCAGTCAGTCAGACCACAGCAGAGTTATGGAAAAATAAATACATAAAAAAACGAGTGAGTGACACCTTTGACCTTCTCCTCAGTCGGTAGGTTTTTGTCAGACTCCCAAAAAAAAAAACCTGGAGAAGACTGAGGGCAGCAATTAACAGGGTGGGTGACTCCACCCCCTAGCCAATCAGTGAGCGGCTGTCTCTGATGCCATGTTTGGCTGGGCATGGTACATCCACAAGCTCACACACAGGTTTTCCTTTTTATCTACAAACAGGTGCGACCCTTACAGCCCCGACTCTCAACTCAGGTCCAAATTCACAGAAGACACAAAATGTATTTCGTTGTATAAATTCATGGATAAACAAAATTTCCCCTTTCGGTCATCAAATCTTGATGCTGACATTCAGCTTTTATCGGTCAGGTAAGAATAGAGTTCCATTAAAGCAGGGGTGTCAAACTCAAACTCACACGGGGCCGAAATGAAACTCTGGGACGGAGTCGAGGGCCAAACTTAATATTTTTTGAAAAAGTGACGGCAAATTTGCACATTTTCTTTATCAACATTTATGCAATTTTGAACCTTTAAATTTGGAAACAAACATATTTCTGCATTAACACTGAATGTGGAATAACCAAATGACACACGAGCAAGTCAGTTTTAAATAAAAGGCATTAGTGGTATTCATTACTTGTGGTATAATCAGCATTTTTAAAATCTATTCAGGATTTATGTTTTCTTGTTTATTCATTTTTCTTATTTTTTATTCTCCTTTTTTCTCCTGTAATACGTGTCATCGCTGCTGTGACGTCTAGCTTTCCCCACTGAGGAACAATAAAGGGATTTTCTATTCTATTCATCTATCTGCAGCCTTTCCACTTCCTGTTTACTGTAGGTTAAATCTTTTCTCACGTGCCAACAACAAAATTAAAATATAATTTTATCTTAAATGAAAATGCAACATCTCACCTGTTAACTTTCAGGTTTTGGAGCAGAAAAAGAGCATAAAACCAACATATTTAAAGCTCAGTTTGCTCCACTGGTTTACTGTGATGCTCACCTGTTCCAGCCAGATACCTGCATCATGGGGTTGATCTGAGCTGAGGAGGAGACTCCTGTTGTTTTGTTCATCTTCATCATAATAATGACAACATTAGATGACAACAGGAGCTCACATAGGTTTGTGCTGATGAACATGTCTGAGCAGCTTGACCACGTTGTTGTGTGTCGGGGAGGAAACAGAACGGAAGTTACGGTGTAACTATGGTTCTGTGAGTTCCTGGATGACTGCCAGTCACAGGGGTCACTCGGAACTTCTCGGGCGAGAAGATCCCGGGAGACCCGAACGTAGCTATCGGCGCGTAATTTATAGACTCGCGACCAGGTGCGCTAAGTGTCACGTGCGTGACTTTGTTTACATTAGTACTCGACCTGCGCAGAGCGTGAGGAGATACATCCACTCTGTTTACTGCCACTGGCAGTCAGGAGGGAACGAAACAGAACCACAGAGCCGTGCTGGTTTGAGCGTGTCGCTGCTCGCTGGAGTTATATCAGCTCTGTCTGGACGTTAGTTGGAAAACTTCCTCTTTAAGTCGTGAACACATTACTGAGCGGCTAGAATCTCCGTTTCTGGGCTTCAACGTCAGAAAACAGCTGAGTGAACTCGGCGCTGAGTGAGAGGAGTGTAGTTTGTCCGAGACAGCGGAGCTGCAGACACCCAACTACCCCTGACTGCCTCGGGCTGGAAAAAACACAAAGGAGGGGACGCGTCGCCTCCGCGCTGACGCTGCAAAGCATCATGGCAGTTGAAGTCTTTGCTGTAAAATCGGCCAGCGGGCCAGTTTTAATATATTTTTGATATTTATCTCGCGGGCCACATAAAAATGCTACGCGGCCCGCATCTGGCCCGCGGGCCTTGACTCTGACATATGTGCTTTAAAGAGAAGACAGGTGACTCATCATGTTACCTTTTGAAATTTACAGAGAAAATCTCCAGTTCTTGCACATCCTTAATTTAGAACTTCCAAAGCAGCTGACGACAGCGTTTCTTCATCCACATGTCCGAGACAGAAGACCTGATATGTTTCTCAATGTCAAGGAACCTTGCCCTGATGTTTTAAACCCGCCCCGGTTGCCTAGGAGATACGTCATCGGGAGCCGCCAAGACGGGTTCCAATGTTCATGTTCTACCGAGGCGCGTGTTCTCCGTTTGTTAGCCGTTTAGCTAGCTGAGTGAGGATACACGGGAGATGTCTTGTAGCCTAGCCTTGGTCAAAAATTACCCAGAATACACCGCGGTATTTTCAAAAGGATGGTGGATCAGAAGCCAGCAGCTACTTCAGGGACAGTTTTTTTATTTAAAAGTAAGTCGTCGTCGTCTTCCTCCGCTTATCCGGGTCTGGGTCGTGGGGGCAGCATCCCAACTAGGGAACTCCAGACCGTCCTCTCCCCAGTCACCTCCACCAGTTCCTCCGGCAGGACCCCAAGGAGTTCCCGGACCAGACTGGAGATGTAACCTCTCCAACGTGTCCTGGGTCGACCCGGGGGCCTCCTGCCGGCAGGACATGCTCGAAACAACTCCCCAGGGAGGTGTCCAGGAGGCATCCTGACCAGATGCCCAAACCACCTCAACTGACTCCTTTCGATCCGGAGGAGCAGCGGTTCTACTCTGAGTCCCTCCCGAATGTCTGAGCTCCTCACCCTATCTCTAAGGCTGAGCCCGGCCACCCTACAGAGGAAACTCATTCCGGCCGCTTGTATTTGCGATCTTGTTCTTTCGGTCATTACCCAAAGCTCATGACCATAGGTGAGGATTGGGACGTAGATTGACCGGTAAATCGAGAGCCTGGCTTTCTGGCTCAGCTCCCTCTTCACCACGACAGATCGGCTCAGCGTCCGCATAACTGCAGATGCCGAACCAATCCGCCCATCGATCTCCTGATCCCTCCTAACCTCACTCGTGAACAAGACCTTGAGATACTTAAACTCCTCCACTTGAGGTAGGACCTTTCTCCCGGCCCGGAGTAGGCAAGCCACCCTTTCCCGGTCGAGAACCATGGTCTCAGATTTGGAGGTGTTGATCCTCATCCCAGCCGCTTCACACTAGGCTGCGAACCTACCCAGCAAGAGCTGAAGGTCAGAGCTGGATGAAGCTAGGAGGACCACATCATCCGCAAAAAGCAGAAACGAGATTCTCCTGCCACCAAACTCGACACACTCTACACCACGGCTGCGCCTAGAAATGCTGTCCATAAAGGTTATGAACAGAACCAGTGACAAAGGGCAGCCCTGGCGGAGTCTAACCCTCACCGGGAACAGGTCTGACTTACTACCGACTATGCAGACCAAACTCACGCCCCTCTGGTAAAGGGACTGACTGGCCCTTAACAAAAGGCCACCCACCCCATACTCCTGGAGCGTCCCCCACAGGGTGTTCCTGGGGACACGGTCATAAACCTTCTCCAAATCCACAAAACACATGTGGATTGGTTGAGCAAACTTCCATGCCCCCTCCATCACCCTTGCAAGGATATAGAGCTGGTCCACAGTTCCACGGCCAGGACAAATACCACATTGCTCCTCCTCAATCTGAGATTCAACTATCGATCGGACCCTCCTCTCCACTTCCTTGGAGTAGACCTTTCCAGTGAGGCTGAGGAGTGTGATCCCTCTATAGTTGGAACACACCCTCCTGTCACCCTTCTTAAAGAAGGGGACCACCATCCCGGTCTGCCACTCCACAGGAACTGCCCGAATGACCATGCAATGTTGCAGAAACATATCAGCCATGACAGCCCTACCACAGTCATAGCCTTAAGATACCCAGGACGAATCTCATCCGCCTCCGGGGCTCCTACTTCAGCAACTTCTGCCCCCGAGATTGGACAGTCCATCCCCAGGTCTCCCGGCTTTGGCTACTCCTCGGAATGCGCGTAGGTGGGATTGAGGAGCTTCTCAAAGTATTCCTTCTACCGTCTGACTATAGCCCCAGTTGACGTCAGCAGCTCCCCATCCCCACTGTAAACAGTGTGAGCGAGTTGCTACCTCCCTCTCCTGGGGCGCCGAACATTTAGCCAGAACCTCTTTGGCGCCGATCGATAGTCTTTCTCCATGGCCTCACCAAACTCCTCCCACGCCCGAGATTTTGCCTCGGCAACTGCCACCGCTTCACCCCGCTTTGCTATCCGGTACCCGTCTGCTGTCTCCGGAGACCCACAGACCAGTCACGCCTTGTAGGCCTCCATCTTCAGCCTGACAGCTCCCCAAACCTCTGGTGTCCACCAGCCGATATGGGGGTTGCCATCACGACTGGCACTGGCCACCTTGCGACCACAGCTAGCAACAGCCGCATCAACAATCGCAGAGTGGAACAAGGCCCACTCGGAGTCAATGTCCCCCACTGCTCTCGGGACGCGGTCAAAGCTCTGCCGGAGGTGGGAATTGGAGAATGTCTTGACAGGTTCTTCTGCAAAGCGTTCCCAGCAGACCCTCACTATGTGTTTGGGTCTGCCAGGTCTACGCGGCATCTTCCCCTGCCATCTGATCCAACTCACCACCAGGTGGTGATCAGTTGACAGCTCCGCTCCTCTCTTCACTCAGGTGTCCAAAACATACGGCCGCAGGTCAGATGATACGACTACAAAGTCTATCATCGACCTGCGACCTAGGCTGCCCTGGTACCAAGTGTACCGATGGGCATCCTTATGTTTGAACATGGTGTTTATTATGGCCAAACTGCGGCTTGCACAGAAGTCCAATAATGAAACACCACTCAAGTTCAGATCAGGCGGGCCGTTCCATCCAATCACACCCCTCCAGGTCATGCTTTCATTGCCCACGTGAGCATTGGAGTCCCCCAGCAGGACAATGGAGTCCCCTGATGGAGCACTATCTAGCAGTCGTCCCAGGGACTCCAAAAAGAGTGGGTACTCTGAACTGACATTTGGCCCATAAGCACAAACAACAGTCGGGACCCGTTCCCCGACCCGTAGGCATAGGGAAGCTACTCTCTCGTCCCAAGGTTAAACCCCAACACACAGACAGAGTGTCTTGGGGCTAACAAAAAGCCAACCCCAGCCTCTCACCCGGAGCAACTCCAGCAAAGGAGAGTGTCCACCCCCTCTCAAGGACTTGGGTTCCAGGGCCAATGCTATGTGTCGAGGTGAGTCCAACTATATCTAGCCAGTACCGCTCAACCTCGGCCACAAGCTCCTGCTCCTTCCCCGCCAGCGAGGTGACGTTCCATGTCCCAATAACCAGTTTCCTTGTCCGGGGATCGGACCGCCAAGGCTCCCGCCTTGGTCTGCCACCTAATCCACACTGCACCGGACCCTTCATGCTCCTCCTGCGGGTGGTGGGTCCACAGTTGGATGAGCCCATGTATCCGGTTCGGGCTGGGCCCGGCCGGGCCCCATGGGCGAAAGCCCGGCCACCAGGCGCCCTCCGGGCCGGGTAACTCTTTGTTTTTACTCTTTGTTTTTACTTCCATGAAAGATCTTCTGAAAGTAAAAGCGTTAGTGACTAAAAGTAAGTCAACTAATTTAAAATTGTTGGTTAGTTGCTTAGTAGTTGCAGCTTCGGTGGCTTGTGGATAGTAACTTATTTATATCTTTAATTTAATAAGCATTACACAATTTAAAAAGTAAAAGGCTCATTATATATTGATATTGAACTAATACGTATAAAATATAACGTTATCTCCCATGTCACGTGACGTTACGTGACCGCCGTGGAAGCCGCGACCACGTGATGCAAGTCTGTTCTCTTTAACCGTTTTTTTTTTTACCAAAGAAGGACAGTGTCCTCGTAAGCAAGGCGCCTGGCCTCGCAAGACATCGCCTCGCAAGGCCAGGCACCTTGACATTGAGAAACACCCCTGGTCTGACCATAACGTAGATTATTCGTAGCAAGTGATGCTCCCAGTCACACACGTCAACCAGGAATCTGTGCTCGATATTCGACCAGAACCTGGAGATAAAATGGTAAATGTCCTGTATTTGATATAGTGCTTTCTAGAGTCCCACAACCCCCCAAGTCTCTTTACAACACAGTCAGTCATTCACCCATTCACACACATTCACATGCTGATGGTGATGAGCTACATCATAGCCACAGCTGCCCTGGGGCGCATTGACAGAAGCAAGGCTGCTGTACGCTGGCACCACCAGCATCAAGGTGGGGGAAGTGTCTTGCCAAAGGACACAACAGCAGTAACAGACTGAGCAGGACTCGAACCAGCAACCTTCCAATCATGGGGGACACTTAACTCCTCTGCCATTGTCACCACAGCTACAATAAAAAGTCAGTGGTTGGGTCTAGTCCTAAAAGGGGCAAACATCAGAAAGTGATCAAACCTCCAAACAGCACCCTATCTGCTAAGAAAAATGTCTCCTAGCTCGCTGTGGACAAATACCACCCCAAAAGGTTCCATCTAAGACGGCTGAGAACACTAGAAATACAAAAGAAAGGAATCTAAAAGGAAGCATCCCAGAGAGCGGGGGCTCTCCTGAGTGTGAGTGATGTAGTTTAATTACCGCGACCCCGTCCAGCTGGGGGCTGTGATTGACTTTTTCACACTTCTCTGTAAGAGGAGACAGGCGATCTCTGAGGACAGACATGAGAACATGATGCTGACAACCTACATGAATAACTGCTCCCCAGCTGTGTGATCATCACCAGCCGGTCTCAGACTGTCGGTCTGCCTAGGCGCCTGCCTCTCTACTGGCCTGTCGGCTCGTCTCACCTGAACTAAACCACCAGGTCCATTTTTTATGTGACAGTCTGCCAGTGGTGGTTGTGTCGTTGTCAAAATTAGTGGACGTTTCTCTAAAACTGCTGATGGTAAATGTTGACTTGAGTGTAAAGCTTGAATGAGTCTTCTTATCCTTCGTGGAAATAATCAGTCTAGTCCTGTTGCATCGTCTTCCGCCTGTCGCGGTGCGGGTCGCGGGCGCAGGATCCCAACTACGGAGTTCCAGACCGTCCTCTCCCTGGCCATCTCCACCAGCTCCTCTGGTAGGACCCCAAGGCGTTCCTGGGGTCCTGGGTCAACCAGGGCGCCTCCTGCCGGCAGGACATGCCTGAAACACCTCCCTGGGGAGGCGTCCAAACCACCTCAACTGACTCTTCTCAATACGGAGGAGCAGCAGCTCTACTATGAGTCTCTCCCAAATGTCCGAGCTCCTAACCCTATCCCTAAGGCTGAGCCCAGACACCCTGCAGAGAAAACTCGTTCCGGCTGCTTGTATCCGCGATCTTGTTCTTTCGGTCACTACCCAAAGCTCATGACCATAGGTGAGGACCGGGCGGTAGATCAACTGGTAAATTGAGAGCTTAGCTCTCTGGCTCAGCTCCTTCTTCACCACAACAAACCGGTAAACAGTTTAACATTAAGGTTTTTTTAAAGGGTTTACAGCTGCAAAGACAACCAAAGACTCCCAACTTGTAATTCAACTTTACTCAAATTTTCTACACATTTGCAGTGGAAGGGATTATTGCTTTGTAAGTTGTTCTCTGGGTTAAAAAAGCTCCGGTGCTCCTGTTTGAAGATGCAAAAGTCAGCCAGAGAGGAAAGTAGCGTCGGACGACAGGATCTGGACTCTTATTTCCTGGAATTTGGACATCTCTCCTCTGATTGGCTAACAGCAACATGACTCTACCACTGACCCATTTGTTCTGCAACACTTCTGTTTTACCTCCACCAATAACACAAGCCTGGAGGAGTTCTGCTGTGTGGTGAAGTTGCTAATGCTAACAGTTAGCTTCTACTAGCAGAGACACTCTGAGCCTTCCCCGTCGTGAGTCCAGACGGGTGAGTCCATGAATGTTAGGTGACAGTGTGATGTAGATCTGTCAGGATTTTCTGATCCTAGAGTTTCACCGTCTGTTTTCTATCAGAAGCTAAAGTAGGAGGTGGGTGTAGGAGACTATTTTCATACTGTTCTTGCATGAAGTAGGTTACCAGTTTAAGTGAACACATGAATGTCTTTCATTCTGACTGATTTTGTAAAACAAACATCTGGTCTCAAAATAATCAAGAGTACATGCATTCATACATTTCTACTGGTTCATCCATGGAGAAGTAGACCTTCACACACGCTGGAGAAAATTAGCTTCACCATAACAGACAGACCAACCCAACAGTGTCTCTCATTAAGCAGGGAATGAGCCGACCAATCACTTCATCGTGAAACATGTCACATCCTATTTGTTTAGTGTGTGTGCGTTTGCAAGTGTGTGATTGGTGGGCTGTTTCGCTGTGATGCTATAAGATGTGAGTGGACAGCTGTGACAGTCAGGAGAGCAAGCAGTTCCCACAACGTTCACAAGGACAGAGGGGATGTACTCAACGTGGCTGCCAGAGCCATTCGGCATCAAAAATGGCTGCTGTGGGTCTAAATTAACACTATGTGGTCTCGGTCTCGGTGTCTCTCTCTCTCTCTCTGTCTCTGTCTCTGTCTCTGTCTCTGTCTCTCTCTCTCTCTCTCTCTCTCTCTCTCTCTCTCTCTCTCTCTCTCTCTCTCTCTCTCTCTCTCTCTCTCTCTCTCTCTCTCTCTCTCTCTCTCTCTCTCTCTCTCTCTCTCTCTCTCTCTCTCTCTCTCTCTCTCTCTCTCTCTCTCTCTCTCTCTCTCTCTCTCTCTCTCTCTCTCTCTCTCTCTCAGGGACAAAATCCTGGGGCTCAACGGTAACTCCTGATGACAGAAATCAGGTAAACCCGTCTGCCTTCCGATCTCAAAGTTAATATTAATAATAATAATAAAAATAAAAGCAATTAATTAAAAATTGCTAAGCTTACCTCAAAATATGACAAATCGAACCAATCTGCTTTTCATATTTCATTCAGTTCTTTAAAAAGTTGCTTTATTTCTTCGTAAATAAATGTTTAAAAAATAAAATGAGATTATAAAACACAATAAGACACAAAAACAACAAAAATAATATAAAAAGGGAGAATCTATTAGCTCGATGAAGCTATTCCCATCCTGTTTCAACACTCAGATCCAGATAAATGTGTGTCAGGGTCGCAAAAACATCAAAACAACTGAGTGACTTTAAATAATGTGATCCATTTTGTTTTTCCAAAAAAGGGGGAAAGAAGAAGAAAATAAATGAGGGGAAAAAATGAAAAAAGGAGAAAAAAGGAAAAAATAAGGGGAAAAAGGGGAAAAGGAGAAAAAAGAAGAAAAAAAGAGAAAAGAGAAAAAATGAAGAAAAATAATCAAAATAATAATAATAATGTGATCCATTTATTCTTTATTTTGCACAAATCAGTTTATATCAAACTACAATTTACAACAAAGAAGAAACATTTTTTTGTTGAACACGGGTGAAAACCATCGACGTATACATATATGGACAATGGGTTTCCATAGGTTACAATAACACGTTTTTGAGGCTAAATGGGAGGTGGCCACCACCACCATTTTGACCGTGTCACAGGTTCCGTCAAGCCCAGACAATTCCACAAAAGGGAAGAGAGGTGGAGCTGACGGTGGGGCTGTAAGGCTGGGATCAACTGACGACACCCGGTCAACTAGCTAAAAGCTAACCTGAAGCTAACCCAAAGCTAACGCAGAGGTGGGAGCTAAGCTAACGGAGGTAGCAACCTAGCTACAACTGGAGTTAACTGCACAACACCAGAGCTTCTGAGTCAGAGATACGCCAGGCTGACCACTGGGTAAAACCGGGTGGAACACAGAGGTCTCCGAGAGCTCCACAAGCCGGCAGCCGCACAGCAGACAAGCGCCGCTGCGATCTGAGATGCGCAGAGCTGCCGCTGGGGAGAACCAGGTGGAAAGGTTTCCATCCCAGAGCTCCACAAGCCGGCAGCCGCATAGCAGACAGAAGCCACGATCAGACAGAGATGCGCCGAGCTGCGGGGAGGGGAGAACCGGGTGGAAAACATCGGTCTCCCGAGAGCTCCACAAGCCGATAGTGGGAACCCAGCTCCACCAACATGTTATATTTCAACCCATTTTCTAAAGTGCAGCATTATGTTAAATGCACTGGGTTTTACCCTATTACATTTAAATTTCATGGTTAAACAGTACATGTTAAAATCTAAGCTCAGCTCGGCAGTGACCTAAAATACATAAATATAATTTTACTTACCGAAAAAAATGAAGTGGAGACTCCTTGGACGCTCTATTAGTGCAATTAATGCCACAGCAAGTCATTTTGTCCAACAATTGCACAAAAATATCCAAACAAGAATACACACACACAGAGACTCAAATCCTGGAGCAGTTTCCAGGCCAGACCGAGGCTCTACTGAGGCCTTTCCACGGAGTTAGCTCTGTGGTCACGTGGGTCTGATGCTCATTAATTATACAGAATTTTAGGCTTTTAATACACTTAAACAGAAGAGTGAGAAAAACATTCACCCCCCTCAGAGTTGTCATGAGTGTAAACTAGATCATTTAAACCAAAACATGTTTTGGTACCAGGCTGTAAACATGTTTATTTCTGCTGTGAAATTGGTATTTTTAACATGGGAGTCAATGAGGATTTGCTCGCTTCTGACACCAGCCCCTAGTGGATGAGGGTGGAACTGCAATATATTTCATTTCCGCCTTTGCTTCAATTTTTGACCCGCATTGTGTGGGCTTGGTGAAAACAGAAAGCTAACACTGTCATCAACGCTGACGCCTTCCGTTTCTTGTGAAGCACTGAATAACTGTTTCTGTAAACGAGCCACAGATCTGATGGCTCATCATCACTTGTGGTTCCAAACAGGAAGCAGATGCGACAACCGCAGGAAGCTCTCAACTGTCCCAGAACAAACAGAAATTAACATTTTAAATGTAGGTTTCTTTCATTTCAATAAACACAGATGAGTATCATTTCAGGGGGTTATTTTTTAATACTGTACAATAATTATTGTCAGCAGCAGTAAATTTTGCCCAATGAGATGCTCAGAAATCTGTTTTCTGTTCCTCCACAGATCCCTGGGCAGATGAGCGGTGATAAATGTTGCCAATAGTCGAGCGTTCGTGGACATTTTTGCCCTACAAGTGGACAGAAAAAGTACAGACCTTTACTCAAAGAGCGTGAGCAGGATTTAGCCTGGGGCAGATCAGAGAACTGGAAGTTTGTTAATAACATTGTTTTCTGTCTGTCTTTTGTTTTGCATCTATAAATACAGTATGTCTGTAACAACAGATTTATTTCATGGTTAAGGCCCACCGAGAGGCTAATAAAGAATGACAGCAAGAGGAGAAGAGCAGACACAAAGTCAGGAAAACAACATTAACAAAGAAAGATTAATATAAAGACAGACGGTAAAGATATTGCCGGAAAACAGAGATCCGACTGGTTTATTACTTCCAGCCTATGGGAAATGGTACGGAAAACAAACCGTGTCGGAGTTTTTAGACAGAGATACAAGTCTGACCCAAGAGGTTTTACAGGGTTGAGGCGAGAGACGCGTATCGTAACAGGACAAATGTCTCGTTGAAGACAGAACCATCCTGGACGAGTTTTCTTTCAAAGCTTTTTGCCCGTCCACCTCAAAGCCTGCAGACAGGAGCGTCTCAAGAATTTGGAATATTATGAAAAAGTTCTTTATTTTCCGCCACTCATCTCAGAAACTGAAACTAATAATAATTATTATTAGTAGTAAATTTATATAAATTAATAATAGATTAATTAACTGTGAAATGTTTCAATCCTTTACTGCTTAAAATGTTGATGATTACGGTTAACAGATCATTAAACTCCTTGACGTGTGCCAACATCTTAAATAAACTAGCTAGCTATATATTAACTTAGCTTGTGCAAATTATCATTACTGGGCTAGCGCTAACTTTTGATGCTAACCTAGCTTGTGCCGACAACTTATGCTACCTTAAAGGTATATTATGCAACATTTTCATATTTTTAAATCAGTTTCTTGAGCCAGTTTGTGCTAAAATGACCCTTTACAGCGTGAATGAAATGTCACTTAGGCCCTACCACCCTCTGTGGCCAGAATACTGCACTTGCAACTTCTGAGTATCCAGATCGGTTCCTGTAACCCCTACTTCACTGGAGGCATTAGCGGCGTGGAACAGCAGCCGAACGGTTTGCTTGTGAGTTCTGCTGTGCATCAGTACACGCCGGGAGAATCTCAGCTGTGGAGGTGTTTCTCTGCTGTGCTCCTCGCTGGACTTAAGAGATCACACAATCCCTCGAGACTTCACAGGTCACGGTTTGTTTATGCCATCCACCATTAAACCAAAAACAAGGAAATCACGTTTAATATTGCTGATATTATTTATGATGTTGTTCCTCTCCACTTCCAGTAATAAAGCCATAAAAACACACTGCTGAGCTTCTGAAATGATGCTGGGAGACTCCCAGTGGGAATAAATAAGCCTTTAGGACACCTGTTTTGACGTAATCTACATAAATATGAAATTGCATCGCTGCAATAGTCTTTTATTTTGAAAATTACCTGGGTTTTACATTGAAACCGTTAATTATTTCCTGTCTAACCCTATGTTAACTGTGGAAATTGACGTGTCCCAGAAGTGGCTCGTGGCTAAAATAGAATGCAATCCTATCTTTAGCGCCGTGCCGCTTCTGGACATGTCTACAAATGTCCACTTTGTGGCTGGTTTGAATCCCCCCCCCCCCCCCGGACTAAAATGGATTCTATGTGAAGCAGCGACGTTCTGCTGCCATTCCTCGCTGCTGATGCTTCCAGTGTGAAGTCGGGCTTAGACTTAGCAAGGTGGAGCTGAAATGCCTGGCACTGCAACCTGCTTCCAGAACGTCCCCTACATGTTTTAGATCATGAACACAGCTGATTTATTGGATTTGATGGATCGTTCCAGCAGAAACTAATGAAGGCTGGAGACATATTTCAGCAGTTAGTTTAAGGTGTTAAAAATATGAATGCACAACAGGGAAAAATGACCTGTATTTGATCTAGAGTTGTCACGGTGTGAAAATTTAACCTCACGGTTATTGCGACCAAAATTACCACGGTTTTCGGTATTATCGCGGTATTTTTTTTAAACGTGCTACATTTTCACACAACTAAATAAACCCTGTATATCAGGAAAATATTGTCCTCAGTTTGTGTCTAAATTTTGCCTAAAATGTGTTATTTTGTAATTATGTTGTTTATTTGTTTACATTTTTCCCTTTAGTCTTTAAAATACCAATATTTGCCCATAACTTCTTGTTTTTGTCTGTTTGATGTCATCATTGTAAAAATATTAGATCAGATGATACTCAGTACTCAAGTAGCCTTCTAATCAGATACTTTTTTTTACCCTTACTTGAGTAATAAACCCTATATCAGGAAAATATTGTCCTCGGTTTGTGTCCTTCCAGTGAGCTTTGCAGATGTGGGAAAATGTCATCAGGCAGTAATCATTGTTAAATTCATAATTATTCTCGGAGAGAGACCAACTCTATCTGCCCCTGGGAGCCCCGTAATGCATAGCGTCATTTCAACATGGCGGTGTCCGCGACACGGTTTATATGCAGGTAGCGGCGCTGCGGCTGCTTTATATAGCGACTCGTTGCATTCTCCCTCAACCCAAATCCTCGGATCACGCATTTTAGCTAAAACGCTAATGTTAGCTTGCCTTGCGTTGACTGTAGAGTTGTGGGTGATGGTCACGCAGATGTGTCATGAGATTTGAAGCGTTGCTGCCTTTCACAGACACTTTTTCTGCACGTGCTGCAAACAGGATAGCCGTCTTCTATCAGCTGTCCCTCGGCATTCTTCAAATATCCAAAACATGCCCGTACTTCCCACTTTGTCTTCGCCCAATCTTAGCTTGTTACTTCTTCTCTGATCCCACACAAACCTTTGTTAGCAGCGTTGCCAGTAACGGTCAAAGCCTAACATTTTGTTAAAAACCACCACAGCTAGCACAAACCCGCCCAATCAATAATCACTGTTGGATCATGAGTGCATACTAGCACTCTGCACAAAGCAATCTAACAGCAGCAATAAGCTACAACCCAACGATGGTTAAATCAGATCCAGCCAGGGTGTCACATGACACATTAGCAAATCGAGAGGAACATTTGTAAAGTTTTGACTCCTAATAAAGATTTTTGGAGGAAAAAATATTACTTAGGTGTGTTTTGCTTTGGGTTTACCATTTCTGTTTCACTTACTGTAGAGGGGAATCAGTTCTCTGCTAGTAATGCCCAGGCAGGTAACAATGCTAATCAGTGATGGCAAAAGGTCAGGGGGCCTTATTATTGATTAGTTATTGGTTTAAATGTGTTTCAATAATAATAGCTTAAAACATGCCAAAAGCTAACCGTGGTTTCACACTGAAAGCATCAGCGACGCGGAACGGCAGCGGAATGCCACTGCTTCAAATAAAATCCGTTAGAGTCTATGGACCAGAAACCAGCAGCAACGCTGCAATTTCCGGGCGCGTCCTAGAAGAGGGACGCCGCACCGCTAAAGTTAGGGTAGGGTTCTATTTTTGCCGTGTGCCGCTTTTGGGATGTGTCAATTTCCGCAGTTAACATAGGGCCAGACAGGACATCACACACCGCTTCAGTGTAAAATCACCGGTAAATTTCAAAATAAAAGTATTGCAGCGATACAATTTCATATATATGAAGCTTACGTGTGACGCAACAGCGTATTTACTCACCGCATCTTTCCAGAAGAGCAGCGGTGTGTTTTTCGTGGCTTTAACCTTGGCAGTGGAGGAACAACATCATGTATGACATCAAACAGCGATTTCAAACATGATTTATTTCTTTTTGGTTTAATGGCAGAATGCATAAATAAACCGCGGCCTGACGTCTCGAGGGATCGTGTGATTAAGAGCACAGTGAGGAAGCCGTGCCGCTGCCAAGACTGTCCCGGTGTGAAAAGGACCGCTTTGAAGTTCGCGAGTTACCCGTTCCGCTGCCGTTTTGTGCCGCCGATGCTTCCAGTGTGAAACCGGCGTAAACGCACCTGCAAAATCTGAATCAAAACCACCCATTCTAGTAAAACCTTAACAACCCACGAGTTCAAACAATACATTTATATTGCTTCCTGTTTTAGTATAATTTACGTTTTTTTATGATAGTTCTCTTGATTCAGAAAAGGGTAGAAGGCCTTCTCCGGGTCAGGGATGAGGTCCTGCCCCAAGTGGAGGAGTTGAAGTATCTCGGGGTCTTGTTCACGAGTGAGGGAAAACTGGAGCGTGAGATCGATAGGTGGATTGGTGCTGCATCTGCAGTGATGCGGGCGTTGTACCGGTCTGTCGTGGTGAAGAGAGAGCTGAGTCAGAAGGCGAAGCTCTGGATTTACCGGTCGATCTACGTTCCTACCCTCACCTATGGTCATGAGCTTTGGGTAGTGACCGAAAGAACGAGATCACGGATACAAGCGGCAAAAATGAGATTTCTCCACAGGGTGTCTGGGCTCTCCCTTAGAGATAGGGTGAGAAGCTCGGTCATCCGGGAGGGGCTCGGAGTAGACCCGCTGCTCCTCCACATCGAGAGGAGCCAGTTGAGGTGGCTCGGGCATCTGGTCAGGATGCCTCCTGGACGCCTCCCTGGTGAGGTTTTCTGGACACGTCCAACCAGGAGGAGACCTAAAGGTAGACCCAGGACACGGTGGAGGGACTATGTCTCTCACCTGGCCAGGGAACGCCTTGGGATTCCTCCGGGGGAGCTGGCCCAAGTGGCTGGGGAGAGGGAAGTCTGGGCCTCTCGTCTTAGGATGCTGCCCCCGCGACCCGACTCCGGATAAGTGGAAGAAAATGGATGGATGGATGGATGATAGCTCTTTTACTTCTAATTCCACAGCTCTCTTGGCTTCATGTCTTTTATTTTTTGTAAAATTTAGTGGATGAGCTTAAATAAGTCTTGCTGTACCACTGAAACGCTTAAATATGAAATCAATAATGTCAAAACATCAAGATATTTTAGATCTAAAATGTGACATAAGGAGGACAAACCTTACTTTTACCATCAGGCTGAAGTCTAGTTCTGAACAGAATTTTAACCCTAGCCCTAAAGCTCAGCTCGCTCTCGCTGGAAATTAAGAAATTAAACTCAGTGAATGTGATGAAACTGTTTCACCAGAGCAGCAAATCAAATGAGTCACTTCCTACAGCTGCACATGATGCTTGAGATTCAAGGTTTCATTTCTATTTCCTTGTTAGAACAACAGCTCTTCTCATGTCTGACCTGGTTTTTTCAGCTTGATTCTCTGGTTCTGAATAGTCTTCCTCTCTCACAGCCGACTCCTGCTGCCACAGAAGCAATTTTATTATTAAAACAATCGTCCGTTCCCGCCTAGAACTTCTTCCCATTAAAACACAATCAGCTAATGTGCAGAGAAGCCCTCAGCAGGTGTTAAACCACCGATCCTTTTTTCTAAGGCTTTGAGATGTTCGTGTTGCTGATGGTGAAAATTACCTCGAGTTCAAACTGTCAGACTGTCATTCGAAAGAAGAACAGGCGGGGAAACTCCCGGAAGTCCCAGAATCCCAGGTTTTTATTTCTCATAAACATCACCCCGCTTCTCCTCCAGCTTCACTGGCTGCCAGTCAACTTCAGGGTTCATTTCAAGATCCTGGTTCTGGTCTATAGGGCCTTACATGGACAAGCACCATCTTACATTGGTGATCTTCTTAGTCCCTACACCCCCAGCAGGTCCCTGAGGTCCAGTGATCAAAGCCTACTGGTTGTGCAGCACCAGGCTAAAGGTCAAAGGTGACAGATCATCTGCTGCTGTGGCCCCCAGACTCTGGACCTCTCTCCCCCTGAGCCTGAGATCAGTGGACTCAGTGGTCTCCTTTAAAAAGCAGCTGAAGACTCACTTGTTCAAGCTGGCTTTTGTATGACCTTCTTCACCTCTCTCTCTTTACTCTGCTCTCCCCACCTATTCCACCTTCCTCAGGATCCACTGATTTCCCTCTTTCCTGTTCACTCTCTCTCTTTCTTAACATTTTTATAATCACAATTGCCTATTTTTTGCTCATTTTAAATATATTTTTCAACATTTTCTAAATTCTTTTTTATATTTTTTGTTTTTGTGAAGCGCCTCGTGATTTTTATCTTGAGAGGCGCTATAGAAATGATATTTTCTTCTTCAGACGGCAGCAGCAGAATGTAAAAAATTAAAATTGCATATTAAACAGGTGTTGCACACAGATTTGTGGAAATCGCCCCAACGATAACTGAGGAGTTTATGAGTCAGTCGGGCAGCTGGCAAAGCGACTCATAACTTCAGTCTGGTAATTAAACCGCATTAATGATTCTGTCAGAGCAGCTGTGTGCAAATACACATTACACAGTTTTAAGGTGTGAATCAACAACACGAAAAATGAATTAATATTCATGTTTATTTTCATTCTAACTTGTTGAAGCCGTCTGTCAGCAGCTGATAGACGAGGGATCATTTATGTGTTTTTAGGCTCTCCAACACAAAGTTACATTCACAAACGTGTAGAAACTAAGCTGAATGTTCACAGCAGCGATGCTTAGAGTTTAAGATCGTGATCATTTTGGCCAAACGTGTTGGTGAAAATGGTGCATTTAAGTGTCTGCTGCAGCCCCAAACCAACCAGGAGAGCTGTGATGAGACTCTGCAGAGGCTGCATAAGATCATCCGCGTTCACTCTACTAACGCTTTCCAAACAGAAAAAGCTATTTCACAATAAATACCTTCTGAAATACAAACTTTGATCAGAAATAAACTTAAAAATTAAAGTTTTTAGCAGAAGTTTTCTAAACGAGAACCCTAAAATATCAAGAGATCACATTTTAAAGAGTTAGCAGCTCACACTAGCAGGTGGAAGTTATGTGGCAGTTAAACCCTACAGCAGTTTATTCATACCACTTTACTTTATTCATACTATAACCAATATAAAATACTACAAGTATGTGTAGTAAAAATATTCTTGCGATGGACCGTCAGCCAGACGGAACATGGATGGTATCTTTACTCCAGATCTTTGTTGGGAGGAACCTACACCATTTACTCTGATCTACAGAGAAGACGTCCAGGGGATCAGATTTCTGTGGTTTCATGTACGTCCTACAGTGACTTTATAGTAACGTGCTGCCTTCAAGACCACATCTTTTCCAGGGAAACTCCAAAATCACATTATGCTCACGGAAAAGGCTGAAGAAGAGAAGGGAACGAGTCCCGCACACATCTGCTGCAGTCCCTTACCAACAGAAATTAAGAAAATGTAAATTACAATAAGAACTGCAATATCCATCCATCCATCCATCCATCCATCCACTTTCTTCCTCTTATCCGGAGTCGGGTCGTGGGGGCAGCAGCCTAAGTCGAGAGGCCCAGACTTCCCTCTCCACAGCCACTTTGTCCAGCTTTTCCGGGGGAATCCTGAGGCGTTCCCTGGCCAGGTGAGAGACATAGTCCCTCCAGCGTGTCCTGGGTCTACCTTTAGGTCTCCTCCCGGTTCGACATGCCTGGACAACCTCACCAGGCAGGCGTCCAGGAGGCATCCTGACCAGATGCCCGAGCCATTAATTAATTAAAAGGAAATTAGAAATGTGTGGCAAAAACAAATCTTACTGCTAAACTAACCATCCCAACATGTTGAGTGTATTATTAACAACCCTGTTTTCATGGTCAGACCAAGTGGGGCTTCAACTTTGAACATAAACAGCTAAGTGGTTGAGTTCATGATAAGCTTTGTTTGCACAGCCATCCGAGAGCCTAAGACGTTGGCGTTTCCTGGTAACCAGCAGCAGGACGGGCGCGGTCTCAGTGGGATCAGACCAGAAACAGGAGGATTAACCGGATAATCGGCTGCTCTGCAGGCGTGCGGGTTCCTTCAGGTAACCATAAAAACTATTTATGGAAATCATTCAACTCTTTACTGTTTCAGTTGTGACCAACATCAGTAAAAGCAAAAGAGGGAGATTTCATTTCAGTCACATCAGAAATGAACTTGAGACAGGAGTGGGCAGCAAACTTAGAGGCAATTAAAATAAATCGTAAACAATTTAGAAACCTCATGACTTCACTGATGCTGTTTGGGGACGAGGTGCTCGTGTTTGCAGCTGAGAGGTGCTTTACAGGGTATCTGCAGGTTGAAGGGAGCCAAATGTAAGATGTTTTAAGACCTTTTTTAAGGCCCTTTTGACCAAATTTAAGCAATTTTTAAAATTAAATTTAAGCTATAATTTCCAGCTATTGCCTGGAACCGGTGCTAACCACGTCACGGACGTGGGATTAGCCATCCAGTCACCATTAAACTTGCACTTCCCCATGGCGCAAGCTCCCACTAGCTTAACCAGCTAATGTGCTCATCTAAAAATAGTCCCCTTTCACAACCAACTGAACGTGCACGGTTGCGCTTACGCCAACATCGTACACAAAAAACGCTGAACACCAACTAGAAATTTATGAAAATTTAATAGAAATAAAAGAATCTTGTTTATTGGGTCTTTGGTCATTTAAGACCTTTGGAAACTGTATTTAAGGATTATTTGTCATTTTTAAGGAATTTTAGGGCCTTAAATTTGGAAAAGCTAATTTAAGACTTTTGAAGGACCCGCGGATACTCTGGCGTTAGGATTAAGCAAACTGTTCTGAAAGACAAATAAATGTATGCTGCTGCTCTCTGGAACACTCATGTCCTTGAGGATCGCTATCCTGCAGGTGTTTTCACGCTGCTCTCCTCCATACAGAGCGAATAAGTGGGTTTCACCCGTTGTTCCCATAGAAACGGTGTAATTCTCGTCCTTTTTAAATTACGATTATCAAATCAAATCAAATCACTTTTATTGTCACGTCACATGTGCAGGTACACTGGTACAGTACATGTGAGTGAAATTCTTGTGTGCGAGCTTCACAGCAACAGTTGTGCAAAATACAATAACATAAAAACAAGCAAAATATAAAAATGGCTAATCCAAGTAATAATATATATATAGTATGTAAGGTACATACATTCCTAAATGTGTGTGCTAAGTATTTTATTTTTTATTTTTCTACGTGTGTGCATGTGAGTGTGTGTATAATGAGTATACACATATTTAACCAATGAATAAAGTAAACGATAAGATAAGAGATATCAAATGTACAGAGGTTGGTATGTGCAGAGCAGTGGCATTAATGTACAGTATGGAGTGTGTAATGTTGGAGTTTCAGTAGTGAGGGTGAGGTGTCTGTGAAGTGTTCAGC
Source organism: Nothobranchius furzeri (assembly GCF_043380555.1). Classification (NCBI taxonomy): domain Eukaryota; kingdom Metazoa; phylum Chordata; class Actinopteri; order Cyprinodontiformes; family Nothobranchiidae; genus Nothobranchius; species Nothobranchius furzeri. Next base: position 74,166,630 of record NC_091746.1, on the reverse strand, counting down.
AGTCTGATGGCCTGATGGAAAAAGCCGTCTCTCAGTCTGCTGGTTCTGGACCGGATGCTGCAGAACCTCCTTACGATTACGATTGTTCACTTTGAACTCCTCACCCCTGCCACGTGGACCTCAAGGGATAAACCACCAATCCTGCTCAACGGTCAACTTTCCTCGCGGGGTCACCCATGAAGACAGTGGGAGGGTTAAACCTTCCTTTAATGTCAGACTTCGGACTTTTGAGATTAAAGTCAGAGTACTTTTTTTCCCCAGCGGCCCTAATCCTCTTCCACACGACTCGAGTGAAGTTTTGTTGAACAAAACCACGCAGAAAAACAGCTTAAAGATCCTTTAATGAACATTGTAGATATAAATTTTACACAGTTAACATTTGGATGACGGTTGCAGAAGGCCTGCAGGTTATTTTACTCTGATCAAACCCTGTTGTGTTTTACAGGAACCGCGGCGGCCAGTTTAACACTTCCTGCTCCTGTCCTACCTCTCTACCTCTAATCTTGTTTGCATGTTTGACATTTCACGTCTTACTGCCTTCAGCCTGTTTACACACAAACGTCCATCATCCCCAGCCAGAGGAAAATAAAAGACCACATTTGAAATGGAAATCCGTTTTCTTATTATGTTTTGTGCAGAAATCATTTCCGATGGGGAAAGGGGGGGGGGAATAAAAGTTTGATTTTTATCGTGAAAACAAGCCTTTGGATGAAATCTGCATGTGTTGCAGCCTGTAATTGCTTAAATGAGGCGTTTCTTATCAGATGAACAACTGGAGACGTATCGACTTCCTGAGGGGCGGCCTCTCTGCTCCGTGTCACTCAATAACAGTCACATCTGGGGGGCAGCGCATCATTATTTTTCCTCGCTGGATCACAGAGGTGAGAGTTTATAAAAGCACGACCGTCTGAGACTTAGTGTGTACAGTAGAAGCGACTCTGAGGAAGAGCTAATCAAAGCTGCGCCGCCTGTTCTGTTCCCAACCCCATTTCCCATAAATCACCTTGTCCACACGAGGCCATTACAGAGAGCTATTAACTACACTGCAAACAGCCTTCAACTCATTAGCTATCAGAAGTTCCATCAGCTGACTGACCGCTGCTCGATGGAGACAATCACGCGGGAGCTCCGGGTAGAGATGGAGCCGAGGCTGACAATCACTCAGGCTGATTTTTAAAAACTATATATTGATCATTCAAGAAGGATTCGTGAGCCAAAGAATAAATGATCAACTCAGATGGATGAAATGAAAAAACCTGTCTGAGGAATGAGTCTTAACAGCTCAACGCCTTCAGTCGCTGTTATGAGACAAAAATATCATCAAGTAAGTAAAGTAAAACTTTATTTATAAAGCATTTTTCACAGATAAAATCACAAAGTGCTTCACAACATGCATAAAAAGGCAAAACAGGACAGGAGCCCAAGGTCAACTTACATAAAAGCTTGTCTAAATAAAAGTGTCTTCAGCTGCTTTTTAAAAGAATCAACAGAGTCGGCCACACGAAGAAACAAGGGCAGGGTGTACCAAAGTCTGGGAGCTACAGCTTGAAAGGACAGGCCCCCTCTAGTTTTAAATCTGGTCTTAGGGACCTGCAGTAGGTTCTGACCCGAGGACCGTAGCGTGCGGCCAGAAGAGTGAGGGATTAAAAGGTCTGATAAATATTGTGGAGCTTGTCCATTAAGAGCTCTAAAAGTCTAAACTAAAATTTTAAAATCAATTCTAAACTTGACCGGTAGCTAATGTAAAGAAGATGAACCCGGTGTTATGTGAGCCCTTCTATTGGTTCCTGTTAAAAGCCTTGCTGCAGCGTTCTGGACCAACTGGAGACGAATGACATCTGATTTGTTAACGAGAGGAAATAAAAGCATGGATAATCATCTCCAAGTCCCATTTTGAAGTAAAAGCTCTCAATTTGGAAATGATAAAAGCAGTTCTTTACTAAATGTTTTGAGTGGCAGCTCAAAGACATGGACTGGTCAAAAAGAACACCAAGGTTTCTGAGACTGGTCTGGAATGAGGAGCTCAGGGAACCGAGGTGTTGTTTGACTAAAAGCACTTTCTGTTCAGGATCAGTGTTTCGGTCTTGTTTGAGTTCAACTGAAGACAGTTACTGGCTAGCCAGTCCTTAATACACTCAATGCAATCAAGTAGATCAGCTGACTTGTTAAACTCTGTGTCCTTGAAAGAGCAGTACAGTTGAATGTCATCCGCATATAAACGGTAGGACACATTAGTAAAGCTTTTAATAATCTCCCCAAGAGGGCAAATATATAAAAGAAACAAAATTGGGCCAAGGACCGAGCCCTGGGGAACACCGTGAAGCAAAGATGTGACTTCAGACCTAATCTTGTTTACACATAAAGAGAATGTTCTGTTATTTAAATAGGAAGAAAACCACTTCAGAACGTACCAGAAAATCCTGTCATTGTGAAGTCGATGTAACAGAATTTTATGGTCAACCGTGTCAAAAGCTGAAGACAAATCCAATAAAACCAGTACAGTATATTGGCCAGAGTCTGCCGCCATCAGTACATCATTAGATACCTTTAAAAGAGCAGTACAGTTGAATGTCATCTGCATATAAATGGTAGGACACATTAGTAAAGCTTTTAATAGTCTCCATAAGAGGGCAAATATATAAAAGAAACAAAATAAGAGTCATTTCCAACATGAAACTTTATCTTCTTTAACAATTATGTTCATATTTTGCCCTAAAAGTGAGAACCGACAGCGTATTTAGAAACAAATTCTAACGTGAGAAACACGTTTCCTCTTTTAATCCTCCTTTCCACCGGAGCCGTGAAGGAGCCGTCAGCAACGCGAGTCAGCCGCGTCTCAGGAGCAGCATGTCGCGGCCCTTAAACGCCGGTTCTATTTTCTACGCGCTACGCCTCTGAAACGGGTCGAGTTCGACATTTTTGGGGAAGGAAAGACAGGAAATCGGACGCGGAAACGGAGCGAAGCTTCCCGAGATTTTCAGAATAAAGAAACGTACTGCCTTCCGGTTGCTTTACTTTAAAAAAGAAAGTTATCACCTAGCCAGCGGTCTCCTTTGTTTCTCCATAATGGACGACGAAAGGTTGATTACTGAAGTGGAGAAGAACCCAATCCTGTTTGATCCCAGTCACAGTTTTTATAAAGACAACGTCCAGAAGGATAACGCATGGAGTGACGTGTCTGCGGTTTGGGGGCAAGACTGTGATTTTATGCTAATTATTAACGTGATTTCTTTTGTAGTTTTCTCCTGCTTGTTGTTGTGTTTACTGACAAAGTCACGCGTGATTTTGCTAATGTTGCGTGACTTCGTGCTCTGTCGGTGACGGCTGCTCCCCTGCTGCTTCGCGTCTCGCGGGAAGGGCCAAGCAGCAGCAGACGCGAGCAAGACGCGCTGCTGACGGCTCCGGTGGAAAGGAGGGGTTAGACATATGAAATGTGACTTCTCATGCATAACTTTTCTAGAATTTAAAGTGAAACTCATTAGACTTCATGAAGAAGAGGCAACTGAAATTATACATGTAGCAGTGTTTTCTTGTGTTTATTAACTCAAACTAAACATTACTGTCTAAAACGCACAAAAGCATCCAAGGTTTGACCCAACATCAGCCTCATTAGGTTGGTCGTGTCAACCATAATAACGTTTTAATGTCGCAATACCAAATGTGCCAAAAGAGCTAGCTTAACTCTATCTTTTCATGGCTCTAATAGAGGTCCTTCACTGAAAAACATTATTTGTTATTTTTGAACATGAGTCACCCTGGGTTTCACACGCAGGCTGATCATCACCTGTTGGCTCCTGACAGAGGCGGGCTGAGACGATTACTCAGCCCTGGAATATCTTCGTTTATCTCTCGTTTGTCTAAAACCATCAGCCAATAACACAGCTTGGTCCAAAACCCTCCACTGGACCATCTGGCTGTGCATCTCTGGTTTATAGGTGGGCCAAGAGGAGTTGGTGGTACCGCTGCCTCACTGTAAAAAGGTCACCGGTTCAATTCCCAGCAGCAGACTTTCCGTGTGGAGTTAGCATGCTCTCCTCATGCATGTGTGGGTTTTCTCCAGGTTCTCTGGTTTCTTCCCACTAGGGATGTAAGAAAATATCGATATGGCAATATATCGCGATATTTTTTCCTGCGATTATTACATTGATATTCAAAAGCCGTGTATCTAATTCCTGAAAGAATTTGCATGCAAACATTTGTGTATTTTCTTTTCGTTTTGCGCAATTCAATCGCCACCCGCTAATTGGCAGCAGTGTGCAGCGGGTTTTGTTTCCACCACTGAAATGTAAATCCCTCCATCATGGTTCAGATACCTCAAGTTAAACATGTTACGTAGCAGTTTGGACTGTTTATTGAACATTCTTACAATAAATTCAGTAAAAAAAATTGCTTGTAACGTCTGACTGAATGTATCGCAATACATCGTGATATATCGTATCATCTCCCCTGTATCGTGATATGTATCGTATCGCCAGAATCTCCAAAATACACATCCCTACTTCCCACCAACCGAAAACATGTGTGTCAGTTTAACTGGAGACTCTGACGTGTCCCTAGGTGTGAGTGTGAATGGTTGTTTGTCCCTGTGATGGACTAAAGACCTGTCCAGGGTGTCCCCGCCCCACTAGTCGGGTGCTGTAATCTAATGTATGATAATATTGATGTAATAGTTATAATCCCCGTATTTCCATCATCCTGGGTTGTTTAGTTCTTCCTTTTCGCTGCGCTGCAACGGTCGACATTATTTATGGCCGTGGTCGTCTTTTAGACATGATTCGCCTTCCTCCTCGAGTAAAGGCTAAAGTTATGTTACTGTGAACAATGTGCTGAAGCTCGATTTGAGAAAAATCATGAATCGAACTTGAATGCCAATCATTTCCTGAAATCGTTCAGCCCTAGTGCTCAGGTTTACTCTCAGCCGCCAGCACACAAACAGAGGACTGGAGCCTCTTCTGTAATTGGATCAGATGGAGAAGAATGGGCCAGCCCTAGAGCCAATCACAGGTAAGAATCCACACAGCTGGGTCAGCAGAGCAGGAACCTGCAGCTGCAAAGTGATACACGAAAACAAAACAGCCGCAGGCCACAAAGGAATCAGCCTCGGAGAGGAAGTCGTGGTTGCAGCAGATTTTAGAAAGATGGATTGCGTGGATATTTTCAGTTAACAGTCGTAACACCTCCCAGAGCCCGACGAACCCAGGAGCCCAACCCGTTCAGTGTGCCACTGCTGCGTCACCACGTGCTCTGTACGCACTGACCACCGTCCCTTCATGATTAATTATGTTCACAATCTGCATTATTTACGCATCAGCAGCAGCTCTGCAGGCAGAGAGCTTGGAGCGCTTTGTGTCACAAAGGCCAGGCCTGAGAGGGCCTCGCTTGACAACGTGCGTGCACATGAGAACATTAACCTCACGTGCACAGAAAAACTTGCCACTGACTGGATTCAGCCTCCACCCCCCACCTCCTCTCACGCTGTGCATGCCTCACTATTATGTCGGTGAACTGGAGCTGAAGATGCAGCGTGAGGCCTCGACACAGAGCCGATCTGCTAATGTAGAGTCGCTACGCTAACAAGCTCAGAGCAGACAGCAATCTGAAGGCGTGTGTGTGTGTGTGTGTGTGTGTGTGTGCGGGTGTGTGTGTGTGTGTGTGTGTGTGTGTGTGTGTGTGTGTGTGTGTGTGTGTGTGTGTGTGTGTGTGTGTGTTCTGCTGAGTGTTCTTAGAGAATACAACCCAACAAACCAACACAACACTAATGGAGACTGTTGGCTTTTTCAAATACGTTTAGACTCATGAGGTCAAATTAAAGCACGTGTTATCAACTTTCAATCAATCAATCAAAATCAACTTTATTGATATAGCACTTAATTCTACAATGCATACAACTCAAAGTGCTTAACAAATTAAAAAGGCCCTGCATTCCCTCCCATCCCCAGAATTTTTAAAACAGTCTGATAATAAAAACCCCTTCACAACACTCCTCCACCAACACACACACACACACACACATGCCCCTGTCCCCCATGGAAAAAACACGATGGACTGAGGACATCAGATGAGCCAAACCAGCTAAGATAAGGATAAGGAAGGAGATCAGGGGAGCCATCCGTCCCGACAGCAGCAGATCCACAGCAGCAGCCGAGGCACCGACACAGGGCGCCCAGGGCAGGGAGGGCAGAGACCCCCACCTCCACCCACCCAGGCACACCTGGAAAGCACCCAGGCCGCCACAGCCGACCACCTCCCCGGGGCAGAGGGCTCCCACAGAGGAAACACTGGAAAAAGGTTAAATTAAGGTTAAAATATAAAAACAAAAGAGCTAAAATGAGAATTGTAATATAAAAATTTATATAGGTATTAAAAGAATGTTGATCATAAATCTATGGTAAAAACTGTTTAATAATAACACGTGTAAAGATAGAATAAATAAAATAAATAAATAAACAAATAGATAAATAAATAACCTAATTTATTTATTTATTTAAAAAGAGATAGTAATCAGTTAAAAGCTAAGCTAAAAAGATGGGTCTTGAGCCTGTTTCTAAAACATGAACGTTCTCCACAGCCCTGAGGTCCCCTGGCAGCTCGTTCCAGAGGCGAGGACCGTAACACTGAAAGGACGCCTCGCCGTGAATATGTGTCCTGACTTTAGGGATGACAAGGAGACGGCTGCCTTGAACCAATCTGATTAAAACTCAGTGATCACTGGATGTTCAACAACATCGGACAATAATAATAGCTTTATTTACATAGCACCTTTAAACAAAGCGCTGTACAGCATAAAAGATAAAAAAACAAACCCCTCATATAAAAACAACTGCATCAGCTGTAAGCATAAACAACAAAATCTAAGCCAAAAAGAACACGCTAAAACAAGGAATTGAGTTAAATTGCTAAAAAGAACCGAGTGATCAATCAGTAAAGAGGTAAGTCTTCAGTTTAGCTGTAACAACGTCCACCGAGCATGATTGTCTGACATCCTGCGACAGAGCATTCCAGAGCGTCGGAGCACGAAAAGCTAATGCACGCCCACCCGGAGTCATCTGCTTCATTTTCGGGATGTGTAAGAGCCCCACGCCGTGCGATCGCACTACCCTAGATGGAACATATGGGTCCAGGTTTTCAGGGATGTAGGGTAGAGCCAGATTGTGGAGAGCCTTGTAGGTCAACAACAACAACACCTTAAAGTCCGCTCTAACACGGCACGGCAACCAGTGAAGAGGTTTCAGGACAGGTGTGATGTGGTCAGACCTCTTTTCACCTGCTCAGATACGTGTAGCTGCATTTTGCACGAGTTGTAGGCAGTGGAAGCTCTTTAGGGACAGACCAGAGAGAAAGGCGATACAAGAATCAATTCTGGGTGAAACAAAGGAGTGCGCCATGACCCGTGCATCATGACCTGACAAAATCGACCGAATTTTAGCTATTCCTCTTAAGTGAAAGAAAACGTTTTTTTACAGTTTCTTTCTGATGAAGTTCGAATGTCAGGGCTGACGGGACCAACTTGTTAACCTACAGCATTAGTAATCAATAAACAATAAATCATATGTAGGACTCGATCTGACTCAAGACTCAAGACAACTTTATTAGTCCCCGAGGGGCAATTCGAGACAGCAATGTGAAGCAGCCGGCACTAAAATCTCTAAATTCTAAAAACACATCCAAACATCTGATGAAGGTACTAATCCTGATGCTCCATCTGGATGCTTTACGATCAGAATGGGTTTAATGAGAATTTGTGGTGATGGTTTGCGAGCGGTCAGCGGTTGAATTAACCAAACATTCTCCCTATCTGACCATTTTTCTCAAGACACTGATGGAACAGTTTTAAGACCAACCATAATTTTTTTTTTGATTAAAATTCAGGTGATTGGAAGATTGGTGCTGCGTCTGCAGTGATGCAGGTGCTTTACCGGTGTGTCGTGGTGAAGAAAGAGCTGAGCCAGAAGGCAAAGCTCTCGATTTACCGGTTGGTCTAAGTTCCTACCCTCACCTATGGCTTTGGGTAGTGACCGGAGGAATGAGATCGCGGATACAAGCGGCTGAAATGAGTTTTCTCCGCAGAGTGGCTGGGCTCTCCCTTAGAGATAGGGTGAGAAGCTCAGTCATGCGGGAGGGGCTCGGAGTAGACCCGCTGCTCCTCCACATGGAGAGGAGCCAGTTGAGGTGGCTTGGACATCTGGTCAGGATGTCTCCTGGTGAGGTTTTCCGGGCACGTCCAACTGGGAGGAGGCCTAAAGGTAGACCCAGGACACAGTGGAGGTACTATGTCTCTCACCTGGCCAGGGAACGCCTCAGGATTCCCCCGGAGGAGCTGGCCCAAGTGGCTGGGGAGAAGGAAGTCGGCCTCCCTGCTTAAGCCTAATTTATACTTCTCCATCAGCTCCAAGAGGGAGAGAAACGCACGGATGGAGACAATTTGCCCTCAGACTTCTCCGTCTCCTGGGGAGTGTTAAAAGGAAATTCCCCGCCAGGACAGCAGAGGGCGTACCGCTGCTCTGTGGTATCCTGTCATGTATCCGGTCCAAGATAGTGTTGATATTGTTTTTTTGTATTTGAGAGACTTTTTAACACGGACAAACTTGTCCCTCATCCTCCTCTACCTCTTCATGCGCTCCCCGCCTCTAAACCCACGTTTCCTGTCATTTCCGTCCACAAATAAAACGCTTGCTGCGCATCTTTTCACTCCTCCAGTCATGGGGGAACTAAACGTTCATATTTTATTTGTTTTTGAGGGCGCAATGGCGGCACTGTGGACGACGGCGGCGTCCTGACCAATCGACAGACGGATGTTTAGAAAACAGAGCTCGACTCCGTCCGTCCTTGCGAGCCTGTCGGAGAACCCTCGAAAAGACAGACAATGGCGCTGCGTGCGTCCGTCCCGACGCAGAAGCATAAACTAGGCTTTAGGCTGCGGCCCCGGCAACCCGACCCCGGATAAGCGGACAAAAATGAATGGGTGGGATTCAAGTGAGCCTGAGGAAAAAAGACAAGTTCCACTGATGCAGATCTCAGTATTTCCATCTTTATCTGCAAATTATCAAGGAGGTAAATCTAAACTATCCCAAAGCAGATTCCCATCAGCGCATCTTAGCACCACCTTGGACCCATGGTGCTGGATGGGTAGGAGGCTTTGGTGCGCAACTGTTGTGTGACAGGGTGAGTACTCCTTCTTCTCTACAACATCTTTGTGAGATCTTCATTCCAGGAGAGGGCACTCACCAGCTGCGGAGCATTACCGATCAGCGGCAGCTGCAGATCCTCAAATCAACCGCAGCAGAGCTCTATTTAAGAGGAGAGGGAACCACTTCACATCGCTGGATGATTAACTACTCACGGTAGTATCTTGCCACTCAGTTCTTAGGTTTTGCTTGGTCTCTGCTCAGACATTCGTGCTGTTGCAGTTTTTGGATTTATCTGGTTTTTTGTGCTTGGATTCTGGTGTTTGGACTCAAGTTTGTTTCATCTTCAGGATACTTGGAATCGCTGAACCATTGATGGATGTATCTACCTGGAAGTCACCATAACCCGCCTGGATTACACTCTCAAGGTTCGCCTCTCCTCCTGCTCCACTTGCCCTCTGCCGCCATCATCTGGCTCCCTCTCCTGGACACACCCCGTCACACCGTCTGCCCTCCCTGCTGGCTTCTGGACTCTTGCCGACTATTTCGAACTTGGATATCTCCAGGACACTTTTAGTTAGGTTTAATAAATCATTGTTTGAACTTTCTGCCTTTGTCCTGTGATGGTTCTTCATGTCGTGGTTTAAACACCTTCCCAGGGACATGACAGCAACTGGTCACAATAAGGTACTGGTGGACCACTGGGGCACCGCAGGAGGATCAGGAAACTCCTAAAAGCATTCACCGAAGCAATGCGTGTAATTCCAGTTTCTGATGTGGTAGCAGAGCACGAACTCAGCCTCCAGCATGACCGCGCCATGTGGACTCCCTCACTTGGACTGGATATAATGAAAATTCAACTTAAATTGAGTTTAGTATAAACTGAGATTAGGGGTTAGCGGTAACCACCCTGCAAACAGTCAATGTCGCACGGACGTGCAGATGGGTTCTATACTGAGTCTGTCGGTCCAGACCGCATCTGCAGGACGTCCAAAATAGGTCTTTGCACAGTGGGCATAACACTTTTGTTAGAAAACGAATACAATATTGCTGGATGTGTGACCTAATGCTCGTGTGGCGTCATATCAACATGCTTTTATGTGCCGGTGCCGATCACGGTCCCTCACAGCTGCCTGAGGCTCGGTACCAGCTGGCCCAGCGACAGCCTAACGTGCTCCAGAGTCATTTCACAGTTTCCTCTCTCGGAGAGCGCGCAGATGTGAGCTCGGCTCGTACCTCAAGCTACAGAGATGCCCATTTCAGCATGAGGCGCCAGGCTTCATTAGAACGGGCACAACAAGACGAGGAAACCAAACAGAAACCATTTGGACCGAGCTTGAAGGGAAATGAAAAACAAATTGATTCTGGTGTCTGGTTTTCAACTATCATTCTTAAGTGTGAGAAGAGTATTTGAGTTTGTTTCACAAATGTTTTTATCTGCTGATGTGTGAAGCTGCAAACTGAAATAGCTGAAGTCAAGGCTTTATGCAAATGGATCACGAGGCAAAATGTTATCTTTCATCCCTTTTGCCCAAAGGGATTTGAAAAAATTTCATTGCTTTTCTGGGACTGTTTTAAAGGGATACTATGCAACTTTTTAAGATTTTTAAATCATTATCTTGAGTCAGTATGAGCTAAAATGACCCTTTACAGGGTTACTGAAATGCCACCCAGCCCCTATCGCTCCCTGTGGCCAGAATATACCACTCACAACTTCAGAGTTGCCGATCCGCTCCGTCAACAATTGAGCGGACATGCGCGCCGCTGCGGTCTGCCTCCAGCACATTTCCTGCATGTTTTAGATCATGAACACAGCTGATGTGTTTGATTTAATGATGAATCACTCCTGCAGACATTAAGGAAGGCTGGGAGATGTTTGAGCCATTAGATTAAGGTGTTACAAAGATGAATGCATAGCGAGGAGATTCCACACACCAACACTAGGGGGTGCTAAAAACAAGCCAAAACTGCCTCTAAAGTAAAGCAAAGTCTTCCTGGAATGATAAGCTAACAGCTGGACCCAATTTTAAAATAATTCTTGCAAATTTTACTTTCTAACTTGTTACATCAGCATCTTCCTGTGGCCAACAACAGCTAATTTCTATTGAAGTGAGAGATGACACGGCTCATTCTGGACTGCACTAAAACTGTCAAGAACAGAGCTGCTGGGGTCAATGCATGTGAGACAAGGAACCTCAGGAACATATTTTATATTAAAGGTGCATTATGTAGAAATGAAGTAAAAAAAATGACATCCTGAGGGAAAATGTGGTTACTGCAACCACTTTAAACTAATCTGGAGCTTTTTCCTGGCCGTCGTCAAGGTACAATAGTCGGCGCTGAAGCATCAGCTCGCAGGAGACACGGCAGCACCACACTCACTGATGGTAAACAGTATTACGTCCCTCCTTCCTTCGTTTTGAAAGGAGAAAAACTGACAATCCCAGCAGTCAGCTGGATATGAAACATGTTTCGGTGTAATCTTCCTTCCAAATACAAAATTTAAATGAAACGTTAGACTCTTCTGGGATTTTCTCACTGTAAAATGATCACTGTATTCTTACATACTGCACCTTTAACTAAACAAGTATATACTTTTCAAAAAAAGCCATAATATGTCCCCATTAAGTTAAAATTTTTGTAATTTTTTTGTTTGTGATTTGTGTTTGAAAATAATCCTAAATCCCCCAAATAACAGGAAAAATGCTTTTTTTCCATTTCATTTTCATTTTGTGGAAAATGTAGAGGTGTGTGTGTGTGTGTGTGTGTGTGTGTGTGTGTGTGTGTGTGTGTGTGTGTGTGTGTGTGTGTGTGTGTGTGTGTGTGCGTGCGTGTGTTAAAGTGCAAAAGCACATAATGAATCTGAATGTAATTTAAGGGAAAGTGGACAAGCTTTAAAGTCATGGGTGCAAGTGAGGAGAGCCGAGTCGAGAGACTCGCTGGCGACACATTGCACCTCGTCGTCATAGAAACAGGAAGATGACAAGACAATGGCTCGGCTGGGATAGTGCGGGACATAACAGCGGCAGAGGAGAGAAGAGTCAGAATTATGGAGAAATGTGGGAAAGAAAAGAACCATGAGGGTGAAATGGAGAAGCAGAAGCACATCTCTCTGTTTGTTTGGTAATTCAGATAAAGGCCCAATGTTTAATAATGATTATTTAGCTTCAGGCTCTGGTTTCATTCATATTTTCATTGTAAAATTAATAGATTCTGCTATAAATAATTTAATAATTCATTACATTTGTTAATTATGGGTAGAAAATCCTGCTGGGACCACAGATGGATCCAAACCGTTGACACAAATCCAATTCTACCATTTTTGTTTGAATGCTGTGACTGAAGGAAGTCTCTTTTGTTATCAGAAATCTAAGCAGTGACCCTGCTGCTGTTCATGGTTGTTGCACGTTGAGAGTCAGAGAAAAGTAATCCTCTGTTGATGCAGAACAAGGACTAGCATCTAAAACAGACGTAGCCTAAATCAGCGTTCTTCTTTACAGTAACCAGGACAATAGTGATAGGTATGACAGCTGAGGATGATGGCAAAGTCTCTCAGTGTAAAGTTTGTTCTAAACACCCAGAAGTCCAACAACAAGCAGCTGACATGGTGCCTTCTGGTGCTTTTTCTGCAGTAAAGTTGTGACAGAATGCACTTTGGGAATTTAAAAGGTGGTGTTAACATTTAAATGTCATCTGCAGGAACAAGGAGAGTTGTTGGTGATTTATAACCCGAGGTGATTGTCACACAACCAAAACACATCACGCAGAAGAGAGGGGAACTAAAAATACCGTAAATCCTCCAATACAGGCCGGTATTCAATTAAAGGCCGGGTCTCCAATTGTGGCCGGTGTCAAAGTCGGTTGAGGTAAATAATGGCCGGTCTCTTATTGTGGCCGGGTGGAATGTAGTAACAAGCAAGTTTGAGCGTCCCAGCGGCAGGGTTATAGTCCCCAAATCAACCAGCAGGAGGCAGTAGAGGTTCAAGCAGACCTTTATTAGGCTTTTTCTTCAACGCTTTGTAACGCTACAGACACGATCCTCTATCACGCTCCTACCACACAGAGTCACGGTGTCAGTTAACCATGCTAATTCAACCCACTCCACAGAACACACATCAACTTCCCTGTGGCTTACATAACACTCACACAACACGCAAATCAGCACATAGGAACTAGCAGAACGATAGGAAACACATATAACACAATACCCAGAATGCACCTGGCTTACAACCCCAGCCAGGTCATTACACTATCAAGTTCAAAGAGAACGTGCTGATTATGCTGCAGAACACTCTGGAGAGCAGCAGTAGGGGGTGTATGAACTAGTCAACTTCACTATAGGGACTTTTTATGCCTGTCGTCGACTAGTCGCTGTCACGTGATAATGACCGGCAAGATGCAGCCCTCGGAAAAGACAGCAGTCTGCTGTCAGCAGGTGACAAGCTCCTGCGCTCGGGGGTGGGGGGGTGGGGAGTGGGGGCAACGCGCTGTGCCAGACCGTAGGTACTGACACGCGATCGTTCATGTCAGTTCATTTCCTTTAATGTTTTCTGTCTTTTATTTGCGCCTGATGCGTTTCGCTGCATGCTGTGGAGCGGGGCGCTGCGCGCATCACTTTGTCCTCCGACGCACTGATCACTGATACGGCCGACAAACAGCGAGCACTCCGCTGTTTTTGCGGTCGGTAGATCTTTTAGAACTGCAGTTCAAAGGTAACTCATGAGGTGAATATATATGAACCCAGGTAGCAGTTTTTCTTAAGAATTGAGAGGAGATGAAGGAAGATAATAAACAGACAGGACAGAAAAATAGTCAAATAAAAACAAGTTAGTTTTTGTACCTGCTGTTGCAACAAACAGCCACCATTGAAGGTCATCAGAAGTGAGGAACAGAAAATGAAATAATTATTTTAATGTTTAGAGCAGCAGGAACTCCGAGAGGCTGCAGGCGCATCAGTGAGTTTGCGGCCGCTGCGCAGGGGGAGGGGGGGAGAGGGCTAAAGCAGGGGGAGGGGGGAGAGGGCTAAAGCAGGGGGAGGGGGGAGAGGGCTAAAGCAGGGGGAGGGGGGAGATGGCTGAAGCAGAAACTACCGTTGTTAAAAGAAATGTGTTTAACTTTGAAAATGTGGGCGCAATTTTAATTGTCAAAAACTCCAAGGAACATTAGTTCATTTTGCTCAAATGGAAATAGAGGCCTGCCTCTAATACTGGCCCTCCTTCCAATAAAGGCCTGGAGCTTGATGAGCTTGAGTCAAATAGAGGCCCGGGCCTGTATTAGAGGATTTACGGTATACATTTTATAACTAACTCTAAAATCTTAACCTGGAGGTGAGTGAAATATGATTTAGTTCCAAGTCTTAGCTGATAGATGATAAGTATGATCAAATTCTGATCCCAGGTCAGAATAAACTTCCCTCTCATACACTGTCCCAGTTCTGTTGGTGTGTGAACATCCACTGTGGCATATGTGGTCGCTCGAGCACAAAGCTGTGTGGACGCCCATGACAGTTCCCCTTCAGGAGGTCCTGTTGTTGTAAAATTAACTAAAATACGTGCATAACTTTCTGTGATGAGAAGACCCATTGTTCCTCACACAAGGAGGACTGGCGCTAGCTCAAACTACCGCTAATGCTATGCCAAGCTACAGCTAATGTTCACGTTAGTCAAGAGGAAAACAATAAAGATGTGTGAGAGGCTCCTTGAAGTTAAAGTTAAAGTCCCTTCAGTTGTCACACACACAGGTGTGTGTGCGAAATTTGTTCTCCACATCTGACCCATCCCCTGGGGGAGCGGTGAGCTGCAGACACAGCCGCGCTCGGGAACCATTTGGTGGTTTAACCCCCCAATCCAGCCCTTAATGCTGAGTGTCAAGCAGGGAGGCATTGGGTCCCATTTTTTCAAAGTCTGGTATGACCCGACCAGGAATCGAACCCTGATCTCCCAGTCTCAGGGCAGACACTCTACCACTAGGCCACTGAGCTGGAGGTTTCCTGTTATAAACAAAAACATTGTTCTAGAACCCCTTTTTATCGTGCACCAAAAGAAATTCGGACAGATAAATGATAGAAGTGCTGCGTACTGGACTATATGATGAAAGAGCTTCTGCTTGAGCTTGAGGGCAATCAGAACAGATCCCACACCAGAGCCACTCCGACAACATGCACTATGATTTATATCTGAGAATGTAATCACGTTGGGCCAATAACATCCTCAGCAGCAACATTTCTGCAAGGCCACATGGACATACAATTACAGCTCGCAATTATACACAAGAGGAAAGACTGTAGAGCCACTGCTCACACAGATCATCAGTAGGGTGTAGAGTTACCCGGACAAAGGATCTGTTTTTCTGCTGTTTGCCACATTAACTGCAAAAATAAACTCTTTAGTTTAGTCAGTCTGCAGGAGCAGGTGTCAAACATAAAGTGCAATCTATTCCACCACAAGAGCTCAAAGGCACCTGCAGTGTGTTTAGTAAATGTCATTCTTCATTTGCAAACGTGGCTCTTTGTTGTTGGGGGCAGCTGTGAAGACGTTCTTCTGTATACAGTTCTTTAAGATTTTATTTTCTATTGATTATAAATGTCATTTTGTTTTAAACACCAGCACTGGATTATTTCTAAATGAGGTTATGAATGTGCTTCAGGTGTAAAAAAGACACACCAGGTGATTAGTGACCTCTCTCCTCCATCTATCCGGTCCACTTTAGAAGTCAGAATGATGCTCTTTAGATTGAACCTCTGATATTTTGTCTGTCTGCTCTTGAGCTCCCTCTTTAAATCTCTTCCATGATGATCTTGTCCTGTGATCCTTCTTTACAGCCGCTCTAAAGTAGGAGAGGCACGCAGCAGTAAAACCATCACCGTGGGAACTAAAGGACCAGCTCACAATCCCAAATGCTATTGGTGAATATGTGCTGCTCATTCTCACAAAAACAGGCCTCAGAAAAAGATGTTGATCAGAGAAGCTGTGGTCAGTGCGTGTGTGTGTGTGTGTGTGTGTGTGTGTGTGTGTGTGTGCGCGTGCGTGCGTGCGTGCGTGCGTGCGTGCGTGCATTCCTTAGCACGACTCGGGAACGACTGGATAAAGTTTTTCTAAAGTAATCACTGGGTGTATGTCCACAGTAAATGGATCTGTTAGTCAGCCTGAATCAAGATGGCTGCCACAGTCAGCTGACTTAGAAAACACAGAACATCTTCCAACTATTTCCGGTTTATGGATACGGAGAAAAGATCTGAGAGTCCTTACGGTTACATTGCACCAACCGTGCCCAGCTGTTAGAAACACATCTAACATGCTAATATCTCATAAACCAAAGAGCAAATGTAAGTACATTTTCAGAAATTAATCATTAGATACACATGAATAACTGTCAGCCAAATTCAAGATGGCTGCCACAGCTAACAAAAGCTATTGAACTGGAATCTGACTACAAAAATCACCCACAGCTAAGGAAATGCATTCTGCATTTATTATTCCATCACAAAGCTGATTAGTGGGACCACCGGCCAGCGCTTCTGTTGGTCGTGCTGCTGTAGAGTCTGACAGGAATTTGCTCAGTTGTAGCTAGCGTTGCCTCTTTTTGTTTGCCTTCAGACATATTTTCATCACTTCAGTTATTCTTTTACCATTTCCACATCAGAGAAAGGCTTCTTGTGTTTCCCCAAAATCCACGAAACCGACGGGAGCATCCTGTTGTTACTGTATGTGTTGTTTGTTGAGTCACGGATGCAGAGTATTAGCCAGAAACCGTGAAAGTGGCCGTCCGTTCTCATAGAAGTAGGTTTTCTTCACTAGTGAAAAACTGCAGCTAAAATGATGCTTGTTGCGTGTTATTGTTGACTATATTAAAATAAGGTTGGAAGTTTATCCTTTTCTCTTCCTCTTGATCAGCTGATTAGAAGCATCACATCTGATGTGACGTGTAGCATCATTATTATCATTCTTTACAATTTTTTCATATTGACCTAAATAGTATTTACAGTCCCAGTCCCACTCTACTCCAGTTGGTGAATGAATCAAGAAGTGGCATAACCACCATAAAGGACAACCATATGTGCCATCCCAGCATAAACAAGTGCCCCACCTGGGCTACCATATTTTATAAGATTTGGAAACGTCACTGGCAACAAGACAGCGCTAGGACCAATCAGAGCAACGAACAATATGACATATTCATCACTATGGAAACCAGTCAATGGGGTGTAACGTCCAGCAATGGTCAGTTTTCACCTACAGACTGACCTACATGCCACCGGTCATCAGCAGACATAAATTCCATTGTCTAAAGTGGATTTTACAACCTAGCTTCCAACAAGCCCAGAAGGATACTGCAGCCTTGTTGACATTTCAGGAGGAACAGGATGTCAGGCTGTGTTCCCAAACAAAGTCTTCTTTTGATAACACCGCAGCATTGCTCACTCTCTGAATAAAGTGACCATTTTCAGCTCATATGAGTTAATCAATCGTGAAATGAAATGAATAATGATGGTTGAGGAATAATAGTAATGTCTTGATTAATCTGTGCTTAAATCAATAAGGTTGATTAATCTGTGCTTAAATCAATAAGGTTGATTAATCTGTGCTTAAATCAATTAGGTTGATTAATCTGTGCTTAAATCAATAAGGTTGATTAATCTGTGCTTAAATCAGTAAGGTTGATTAATCTGTGCTTAAATCAATACGGTTGATTAATCTGTGCTTAAATCAATAAGGTTGATTAATCTGTGCTTAAATCAATAAGGTTGATTAATCTGTGCTTAAATCAATACGGTTGATTAATCTGTGCTTGAATTACTGAAGTTTGAAATGAATGTTATTATTACATTGAAAGTTTTATATATGATGATCAGTAATGTTTGATATGACAGGTGAATCATTATCTACACTCAGACACAAGGCTCGTTAGAGAAAAATTAAAGTTAAATTAAACGTCATGACACATAGAAATTTTCTTAGCCACAAATCAGAGCATCCTGTATCTGAAATAAGGCGTGATGTTCTGAGGTTTGCTTGTTAACACGCCTTAACATGGCACGTCCCGACTGGCCAAGAAATCATAATATGAGAATATTAAAACAGAGCTCACTTGACGGTGAGTCAGTTCTAGAGAAAGCTACAGGCAGGCCATCCGGAGTGAAACCTCTTTAACCCAAAGCTTTCGACAAGCTAAAAGCTGCCTACAGCAAAACGGTTCCTTCAGCTATCCAGAAACAGCTGTTCTAGATGCAAACTTCATGGTTTAATGCAAACCCAATTATTTTCACACCCAGAACTCAGTTCTTCTAGATACAAGGTTCTGATGAACACACACCATTAAATCACCATACCTCACATCCCATCCACTTAGCTTCATCCAGCACAGTCGTCGTAGTTAACTTGTCTCATTTTTAATTTGTTTAAAAATAAATTTCTTACTGTTATAAACCTGACTCTGTCTGAATTGATGCGAAGTGTGTGTGATCCCTAAAAAAGCAAAGAATCCTAATTCTTCTGATTAAACATTCAAAGATCAAGCAGGTTGATATTCTATATTTATATAGATGATCACAGCTTATTGGTCATAAGTAAAGGTAATATATTAAGCTTAAAAGCAACAATATTTACCCCTTTACAGTGGCATGCCACCATACACCGTTAAGAAGTAAAAAATGCATCATTTTTCTATATAAAGGACTCAAGTACCTCTGTCTGCTCATTTCTCAAAGGAAAGCTCAGGTTCATCTAGTTCTACATCGCTTTGATTGGTGTGATTGCTAAAACTGGCAGCAAGTAGAATGGCTGTGCCTGTCTGTCGTATGTTCAATTGAAGCTTTTCACAGGGAATTTCCCCTCAGGTGTGGAAATCAGCTGAAATAATTCCTTTTTCAAAAAATATGAGGGCTAGTCTCTCAGATGACAACAGTAGGCCCATCAATATTCTGCCAATGCTAAGTAAATTAACATAGAAAATTGTTTTTATACAAATGATGAGCTATTTGAATTCAAATGAAATAAATTATGAATCGCAGCATGCCTATAAAGAATATCAGCAGAACTGACAAACAAATGGTCAGTAAGAATCGACAATAAAATGATGGTAGGTGCTGTTTTCCTTTATTTTAGTGCTGCGTTTCACTTAGTTGACCACGAGTTGTTGATTGAGAAACTAGCTGCATATAAATTTGGTTCCCCCTTGTTTGGATGGTTTGGAAGCTATTTAACTGAAAGATAACGGGAGTCTCTCTGAGGCAAAACAACTACAGTGTGGTGTGCCCCAGGGTAGTTCTCTGGGACCATTGTTGTTTTCTTTATTTATTAATGAAATGCCGAACATGAAGAAAAGGTGTTGGGTTACACTCTATGCAGATGATGCCACAGTGCATTGTGCAGCTAGTACGATATCAGGAATAAGGGACACACTTCGTACAGATCTGCAACTACTTCAGGACTGGATATTTGAAAAATAACTGGCTCTGAATGCAACAAAAACTACGAGCGTGTTACTTAAACATAGACACTTGTACACAAATAATTTGGTTTTAGATGGATTGGAAATTGAACAGGGGGGTGATTTCAAGTTACTTGGTGTCCTAGAGCAGTGGTTCCCAACCTTTCTCCCAAGGGACCCCTTTTTTACCAGTAAAATTTTTGACGACCCCCTCCCATTCTCTCTTCCAGTACAAACAGTATTAAGAAATGATAAAATTGTTCAAGCACATTTTAATATGCTTTGATTCCATAGATAACAGTAATAGTAGGCTCCAGTACAGAACAAAGTCATTAACAAAACCAAACAGAGCATAATGTGCTTGACAGTTTGTATTACTTTTCTGAAAACATTGTTTCTTGTAAACACTGATAAATCAATCATTCCTTTCAATAAATGTTTGACACATAAAAAATACACAGAGCAAAATGTACTTAAATGTGTATATTACTGTTTATACTAGATTATTTACTGTAAACGCTGTGATTAATCAACCAGTCCTATCTTTAATGAACTTTTAACACTTGAAAATAAAACAGTGAGATGAGCAAAATGTTCTTAAAAGTGTGTTACTTTTTCTGTACTAATTATTTCCTGTCTTAATATCAGTAAACTTTTCACTCATGAAAAAAAATGTGAGCAAAATGTAGGCTGTAAACAAGTAATAAATTAAGTTTTAACCCCTTAAAGTGGAGAGGTTCTGGCGACCCACTGAGAGGTTTCGGCGCCCCCTTGTGGGGGTCGGGACCCCCAGGTTAAGGAACCACTGTCCTAGCGGATAAGTTGTCCTGAGGGGATTCAAACAGGAAGTGTGAGTGAAGTAAGACTATAGTAGGGGGGTGACTTGCTTTAGAACATTAAAATACATTTTGTGCAGTAAAATGTTTTAAAAATCACATTTTTGTGTCCCATGAGAATTTTCAACATGAAGATTTTGCCCCAAATGACAAAAGGTTTGCACTCCTAACAATTTTAACTTAAAACAACGATATTTGGACGTTTAAAACATTACAGGAACAATGAAGATCGGGCTGTTTAGTGATAAAATCAGGTGCCTGAGCTCCAGAGGGAACAAAAATCCATCGTTTCTTTCAGGTGAAGCTGGGCTGCTTCCCATTTACACTCCAGTATTGGTCTGGTTTTCCAGGAATCCTCGGGGAATGTCGTGATGCTCAGAGCTTATGTTCATCACAATTCTCTTTCCTCTTGTGTATGTCTTATCTTTGGAAGAAGGATCGGTGGTGGGGATATGGCAAGGTTTGTGTTTTTGGAGAGGATGATCTCTGCTGTGTTTTCTTTTTCCATAATAAGTAGAATTTCTCTTTGACCCTCTACTAGATTTGCTAATGTATAAAATCAAACAAAATATCTAATCTAATATCTAAGGCGCTATACAAGTGTGGGTCATTTAATACATTTGCAGTTCAGAGATCAAAATTTGACCAATTCCTGCAAGATTTTCTCAAGATCGGTTCCTGATTCAAACTAGCTTAATAAATTCTTTAAAAACTACATAAAAATTGAAAAACATCTTATTTCTGGGATTTGCTGCCCTGGATTTCCTGTCCCCGGGTTGTAATTTACTCTAAACATGATCCTCCAGTGACCCTTTTAGAGTTTTAACGAACTACCGAACCGTGTCATTCCAGCCGTGTGGATGAAAAAATTTACTTCCAAGGCAAGAAAAGGTTACAAAGGAATTTGAATGCTTCAAGCTGGCCAACACCGCGTGCTACAAAAGGAAAGCTGGGTAAATGTCAGCAAGCGTGACCTTCTTGAGATCTTCCAAGTAAACAAAACATATTTTTATATTTGCTGGAAAGCAAATGTATATTGTGATTTTTGTGTAATATTTGGGGACATGATTATAACCACAGTACATTAAAATAGGCAATAAAATGTTTAACTGAACTAATTTTACACACAATGAGCCGGTAAGATCACTGGGTGACGGTGGAGGAGGAGTTACGTGACCAGTCGTAACCCGAGGCTTGCAGGCTCGAGCCCCGCCTGCATTTCTTGTGTCGTCGTGTTTTGGGGCATTTCTGACACTAAAATAAAAACAATAAAAACAGCAGATTACATTCATTCAACAACAAAATAAACTCCTATTTCAGCAGTTCTACTGAAAATTTGCACCATCTGTGGGACAATCTACAGGTGAACTACTTTGCCACTGAATATGGTTTCAATTAAAAATTATTTTTTTAATTGTAACACTATCACAAGAGAAAACGTAAAACATTTTACTACAGAACCCATTAAAATCAGTAAAGTTTTCATCGCTGCACATAACAAAGCTAGAGTCAACCAAAGCTGAAACCGTCCTCCGAGCTGATGAGTAAGAACAGACATGCACGAGTGGCTAATAACTAAAGCAATGAAGAGGGGAATGGAAATATATCAGAATGGGCACACTGGGCCACTCAGACAAGGACGAGTCGGGCTTTTTAACTACACTGCTTCTAGATGCACCACACGGGAGATTCTTAGTTCATTTCCTGTATTAAAACTCTAATTGTCAACATGGAAATTATTGTTGTTTTCTAGAGGTTAGCAAGGTGGCTAAAATGCATCTAAAGGTTTTTCATAACTTCATCACTTGTTTTTTAATACATTTGCTGCTGACTCTAGCACGAACGAATGTCTGGTGAATTGCTCTGTGGAAACAAAGCTCTGGTGCTCCGGTTTAAGGGGGCAGTTTGTTGGATGAGTGTGTGTGTGTGTGTGGGGGGGGGGGGGGGGGGGACTTTTAGCCTTGCCCGTGAAATATCATGAAATGCAAATGTATAACTTCTTAACTCATTCGCTGCCAGCCGTTTCCTGATGGCAAAGTCCTTCGCTGCCAGCGTTTTTCTGCGTTTTTACTGGCTTTTTTAAGAGTCACAGAATGTTGCGCGCTAGAATGATGTCGACGCCAAAACAACCAAAACAAAGCGGAGACTCACCTCTTACATCAGGAAGAATCCGCGCGTTTCGAGCGTTATCCGTTCTTTCATAATCTGTTGTTGAATTGTGATCGGCAGAAGCTTTTCCGGTTCGCGCCTCACTTTTTTTACAGCAGCGGCCCAAAACGATCTCCTAACACATGGATGTTCTACTTCCTGATCACGTGACGTGTGACGTACGCGGATGAAGATCGGCTTTAGAGCTGAGATGTTTGTTCTCACGGTGCGGGGGCTCGTCCGACGCCCACACAGTAAAAACATGCAAATGACGACTTTAGTCGTTAATGGCAGTGAACAATTGGATTTAAAACAACGACTAAAAGTGAACAGTTGGATTTAAATTGATGACTTTAGTCATCAATGGCAGTTAAAGAGTTAAAGGCTAAGAGCAACAAGACTCTTCCACTGCCTTCGTTAACACAACTCAGAATATTGTAAAACATTTTATGGGGTAAAAAAAAGCAACACTGATGTTTATCTCCACTAACGGCACAAGCCTGTTGCCCCATGTCATGGAGTTCCTATTGCTAACGGTTAGCTTCAACTAGCTCAGATGAACTCTGCTCTCTCCTGGACGCTAAATCAATACAGCCTTCCTGTGGGTGGTCCCAAGCCAAGCGTAACTTTCCCTGTGATGTAGAAGAAACTGGCTTCTTCCGACCCAGTAGTTTGTCTTTTTCCTTCCTGCAGCTAATGCAGGTGATGGAGGCTGGAGAACTTTTACATGTTCAGCACGCATGAGAAACTCAGAGTGAGCAGCAAGAAGGTTGCCAGTTCAAATCTGGCTGTAGCCTTTCAGCAGGAAGTTGGCATGTTCTCCCCATGCATGTTCGTGTTTTCTTCAACTCCCACAAACCAAAGACATGCATGTTAGGTTAATAGGGAGCAAATATCCTACCCATCGACTTCCGGACCATGGGTCCCCAACTGCCAGGAAAAATGAATGGTACTGCATGGAGGGATTAAAGTTACTTTTTGATTCAGTTTGATATGTGCCATGGATGCCACATATGACGTCTGAATTTTGAAGAAACATTCTGATGGCAAGAAAGTGTTTACTTTTGACAGGTGGCAAAAATTATTTAAGGTTTTGCGTCAAAAGACTTGATGGGCTACAAATGCATCTCACCAAATCAACTTCGTAAAACCAGAGACGGAGAAGAGGAGAGGAAAAATGGCCGTGAGTTTAGCAGGCTTCGCAACCTTCTCCCAGGACAAAAGAAGGTGCATTAAACGTGGAGAAAACCACCATCATTCTGGCCATGTGGTAGCACCTACATACACACACACACACACACACACACCTAATCCAGGGGTGTCAAACTCAAATTCACACGGGGCCAAAATGAAAATCTGGGACGAAGTCGCGGGCCAAACTTAATATTTTTCAAAAAAGTGACGGCAAATTTGTACATTTCAACATATATGCACATTTTTTAATGAAACTTTCTCTTTATTGATTTTCTTCTTCTTTTACATTTAGAACTAAATAACTAACAAATTAAACTAAAGAGGTCAAGGTGACCTAACATGCATTTACCTCTGTTCCCGTATTTCAGGCTACACGTCATCTTCTTTCTTACATATAGTACATATTAATTAGGTGCATCAGCAATCCAAATGAAAGCGGCTATTATTCTGCATCCCATAGGTATCAGTGTCTAGTCTTTGAAGGTATAACGCTCCTATCTTTCCCAAAGTCTCTCTCCTTTCTCCCTCTGCAGCCACAGTGAGAAGGTCATCAGCTCCATGTGGTGAATCTTATTTACAATGATTACGACCAGCTTCCGTGTGGGGGGGCTTTTCTGCAGCCAACATTTAGTAATTGCCTTTTTGCATGCCACCAGGGTTATTTTCAGTAAGTACGAGTCTTGTGTGTTTATATCCTCAGGGATTTTCCCAAGGTACATGGTGCTAAAGGAGAAGTCCAGAGTTCCTCCAAGCACCTCCACCACCATTTGTTTGATCTCCTCCCAAAAAGTCTTTAGCTTAGGGCAGGGATTCCCCAAGTGTGGTGCGCGCGAGCTGCCGCTAGGGGGTGCGTGAGGTGAAAAGTGTAATGGCTGCGGAGCTCAGAGAAGTCTGTCGTATGTCACTATTAGCGTAGCCGAAAACTCATTTGTGGGTGGGCCAAAGAATAAGTAAGTGGACCCAATAAATGTAATTGAAAACAAGTATATTTAGCGTGTGTGTGTGTGTGTGTGTGTGTGTGTGTGTCCTCCGCATGTGCCCTAGCTTCATAATAATGTGCCGAGCTTCAGCACTCTGGCCTGCGCACACCGATATGTTCCATATTTGATGATTTTTAACGGTGTTGGAGGAATCTGAAGGTGGTGAGTCATTCTGGCAGATTGTAATTAACACCTGTCTCATGCAGGTGTTCTGACATTGTAAACCTCACACACAGAACATTGTGGATGTAACTAAATAAATCAAGACATGTGTGATTGATTGGCTGCACCTGGCGGTAAGGCGTTTCCTGTTTCCTGTATTCAGTGTTGCACTACGTGCAGCTGTTTGGTGTTTGGGGCTCGCTAAAACTGATTTAATTTCTCTGTACTTGGATATCTCTGAGTTATTGTAGCACAAAAGCACGCTAAAACACACATTTTCTGTTGTTCCACCTAGCTTTTAGGGAACCATTTGAGTTTGCACGCAGTTTATTTGGTACTGAACAGTTTGCTCGTCAAGTTAGCTTAGCCTCAGCACGGCTATGGCTACTTCTGTCTCTGCTTCTCCGTCTCCTATCTCTTGCTCTCTGTGTCAGATGTTTAGTTACTCCTCTGCCTCCTTTAGTGATAATGGTACGTGTAATAAATGTAGCATTTTTGTAGCTTTGGAGGCGAGGGTGTCGGAATTGGAGTCCCGGCTCCGCGCTGTTGAAAAGCCCGTAAACAGCCGTAGCTACTTAGCTAGCACGGGGCTAACTAGCTCAGAACCACCCCGTAGCGATCCTCCAGCAGAACCCGAGCAGCTGGGACCTCAGGCCGGCTGGGTGACGGTACGCAGGAAGCATAGAACCCAGCCCGTCCACGTTTCTAATAGATTTTCCCCGCTCAGTATATATATATATATATATGAGAGAGAGAGCCATGCCCTGATGTGGGGCTGGGGGGAGCGTCGACATGGTCGGGACATAGAAGGGGGTGCGCGGCTAAATAAGTTTGGGAACCAATTCCATGCTGTCGTTCTTTTTAAAACTCAGAACAGTTTTGTTACCTGTTTTGTCGCTACGTTTTGTCTGCGGCTGCAGACTTCCTCAGGCTGACGCTGATGGTGGCGCGTCACTTCCTTCTCTGTTTATCCGCGGGCAACAGAGGATGCTGTCGCCCTCTGCTGCCCGGTCTCCCCTCTCCGATGATGCAGTCCCATGCACAAAGGTTTTTAATAGTATGCGCCCACCTACATTCATTATGAAGGTGAGTTAACAAACTTCTGCTTTGGGATGCTAATTAATGATACATACTAGCTCTTTACTAGCCAAAGTAAACACCGCGTTGAAACAACAAAACAATGGTATCAGAGAGATAGGGTAACATCACAAGTCTTTTTGTTTCTGAAATGCTAACTCTCTGCTAACGTTGTTAGCATTGCTAAGTGCTAGCATGTATCATTTAGCAACCCTAGGCAGAAGCTTGTTAACTTACTATGAATGTTGTTGCTATTAGTTAAGAATGCTGGTAGACACATACAATTTTAAACCACGGTCTTTATTTGATCGCGGCATCTTAGATGTGGCCTAGATTATCTCGTGTACGTTGTTTATCGTTGTCCTCGACAAGTCCTGCAGTGATAGCACAGATATTGTCAAGAAAACTAAAGTTACTGTGGACTGGAAATGATTCAGCTGGATAAAAGATCGGGAAGTGTCAAACCAAGAGTCCGTGGTATAGAGGTGGTTAGATGCTGCTTTGGATTAAAGGGTCCCTGAAATAAACTAAATGGTAAATGGCCTGTATTTGATATAGAGCCTTCTAGTCCTAGAACCCCCCAAGGCGCCTTACAACACAATCAGTCATTAACCCGTTCACACAAACATTCACACCCTGCCTCATGCAGAAGACCCGGGTTCGATTCTGGATGTGAACATAGTTCATTTAGAGTTTCTTTTTTACATTAATGGTATTTTTTTTACAGTAAGATGCCCAAATTTTTATTTGAGACTCGCCGAACTGCATTGAATTCACAGATGAAAAAGATGTGGGTTCAACTTTCATTTTGGAACAATTTTTCAAGCAAGGGAAGGGAATGATCTGAGCATGCAGGAGGACTGACCCATCATAAACCTTTGTCGGCTGTGCTGAAGAGAAAGGTACAGAACCACATTAATTAATTAATTAGCTGCACGTTCTCCTGTACCCCCCCCCCCCCCCCCCCCCCACACACACACACACACACAAGGGATTGTCTCGGCTGTTATTTTCATTAAGGAGTGTGCACGTACAGCATGCGCGCCTCGTGCACGAGCCTCCTATTGAAGCTGCCGTTACACTTTTGGCCTGAGGGGGCGATCGCGAGCACAAAAATTCAAAAGTCTGTAAAGTCCCTTTAAGTAGCAAAAACACTCTGGGATTCTTTCAAAGATGTGATGTGTGTGACTGTCATTTCCTCTACAATGAGACAGCTCACACTGAGACACGAGGACCTGGACAAAGCCAAAGTCTCTCCATTGAAGCAAATCAGGGAAAAGACAGTCTGTGCAAGGATGGAGGAGAACGCTACAGGGAGAACGTCAGCAGGAATGTTCTCACGGCGATCAATGAGCCAGAGGATGAGGGGGGAAAGGAAGAATGTTGTTTCACTCTCAGAGAAGCAAATAAAACCTTTCCTGTTCTATGTGATGCCTCCGTGTCCCAACCCACTCCACCATACAGACGTTGGAGAATACAGGCAGAAATTACAATAAATAAATCGGTTATGACTGTTAGGCAAGGGCAAGACATTTCAGGATAAAAGCAAAAGGGGTTCATCAGTTACACCAACGATGCATCAGAGCAGGTTCTAGTTTGTGCTGCAGCCTGTTTGCCTGCAGGTGAGTTCAGAGGGAGAGCTGAAGCTCAGATGACTACGGTGGAATAATCTGATTTTCTGTTTGCTGTGGTGCATTTAGATTTGACCACATCAGGCTAAAATCAGAAAACATAAATATTCTTCTAACATCTATCAGTCAAGATTCTCTACTAACCTGGTTTCTAAGGTTACATTCAAAAGCCTGCATCGCTCCTTCTCCACAGCTGAACACTCAAATCGTTTTATTTCTAAAGATCTTGTTCATGTTTTGGTTTCTATATTCTAACTGAAAGCCTGACCCCGGCTTTCCACAGGAGCCGTCAGCAGCACGTTACTGCAGCAGCACGTCATAGCTGCTGATAGGAACCGCTGTGGTCAACAGAACCTTTTCCACCGGAGCCGTCAGCAGCGCGAGTCGGCCGCGTCTCAGGAGCAGCATGTCGCGGCCTTTACGCGCCGGTTCTATTTTCTACGCGCAGCGCCTCTGAAACGGGTCAAGTTCGACATTTTTGGGGAAGGAAAGACAGGAAATTGGACGCAGAAATGGAGAGAAGCTCCTGAGATTTTCAGAATAAAGAACGTACTGCCTTCCGGTTACTTTACTTTAAAAATAAGTTACTAACTGCGGCCCTGTGAGAAGTTATCACCTAGCTAGCGGTCTCCTTTGTTTTTCAGGTCCGTTTTGGCGATTATAGAATGGACAGAACATAAAACACAAACCTTTTGGAGCCATGTTGTAGTTTTCTCCTGCTTGTTGTTGTGTTTACTGACGAAGTCACTCATGTGACTTCGTGCTCTGTCGGTGACGGCTGCTCCCCTGCTGCTTCGCGTCTCGTGGAAAGAAGGGGTGAAACTCACTGCTTAACCCCGCAAAGCCACTTCGGATCACACGTGAAAATGATTTCAAAACAAAAAAAGGAGTGAGTTTTGGGTAGTGACCAAAAGAGCGAGATCGCGGTATCTGGCTTGGCGATGTCTGAGCCAGTATCTCATACATTTCGGTTTCTCTCATCATGGTATGATGCAGGCAGTAGCACCAAGGGTGTTGCCTGATAGCTCGGTTCCACCGCTGCGTTTGTGACGGGACGGGCTCACTAATTTTTCTGTCTCGATTACTAAACCAGTACACACAACCGTCCCGAACAGCAAAAGCCACAGGACTTTCTTGGCTGAGTGCAGAGTGGTATGGTTAGGGCGGAGCAACAACACAGTCCACTGACCGCGGTACAGAAATACGCCACTACTGGCAACAAGCAAAGCAAACCTCGGAGTTCCGTTGTTTGTGTTTTCGTTCGTTCTACACGGATGCGAGAAAATGCCAGCAAGTAGCAACAAGTTTTGGTCAGCTTCAGAGCTCCAGACATCCCTCACCATCACCGTGAGTCCAAACTCAGGACGAGCAAGACGGATCGCTAAAGAAGTTCCTCAGCGGATGGCAGCCCAAGGATTTGAGCTGACTTCGGAACGGTGTTGGGCCGAGCTAAAGAAAACCCTTGAACTGAGTAGTTAGGCTGTTCATCACCTGATCAATTCCCCTTAATGATGCCAGCAGGTGAGTGGTTCAGATCACACGCTCCGAGGTGTGATAGGTAATGAAACCACCTGGGCACACAAGCAGAACCTGTGACATCCACACGATTTAATGTTGCTTTTTCCAGTCTTCTTTTACTCGTTTCAAACCACCTGCTCTCCCACAAACCTCTATTGTCTGATAGTTTACTGAACTATCATAAAATCAGTGGTTGGTTTACAAAGAAAGGTGCCTAGAAAAGTCATTCTTTCCTCCAATCAAAGAGCAAGAATATACAAACAGTAGGATGAACAAGTATGGAAAACGTTTGCTTATATTTAAAGCTGATTTCCTTCGTCTGGACGTGATGTGTTCACACAAAACATCTGACATTTTTCACAACCTACAGGTGAGTCATGTTAATGCAACACCAGGAACTAATTCACAGACTGACAGCCAGCTGCTTCTGCAGCCGAGGATCAGCCCGCCTTCAGCTACCAGCCATCACACTTTGCAACCGACCCCTTTGGCCACAAGTGGTGAGCCCATGGGGAGGTGGCGTGCACAATTCCACTTCGGGCTGCGCCTGGCCAGGCTCCCTGTGTGAAAGCCCAGCCCACAGGGTGGCTGTGCTCTCCCGTAAGCCCTTTTCAGATTGACATTCTGGAATATGAGTGGACAATTCAGTCCGGTTTTTAACCGGAACTGTGTTTTCAGACACACCACTTTTGTACCGGAACTTGTCCTTTCGGCTGCCTTCACACAGCAGGGAAACGTTCCAGATGTCTGAGGGGGAGGGGGCGGGAAGGCTGTACCCGGATAGTGCGGCGGGCGTCATTTACCCAAACAAAGCTATTCGGTCAAACATGGCCGACGAAGAGATAGAATTCCTCTCACTGATCGGACATGTTAAGCATAATTCTGCGCACACGAAGACGCATCAGAGACTAGGGTTGTCACGATACTAAAATTTCAAACTCGATTCGATACTGGGAAAAAACTCGATACTCGATTTCGATACTATTTTAAAACACCAATTTATTGAACAAGTTTATTCAAAAAATAACATTCCTCAACTTATATTGTAAATATTAAATGTTAAGAATTAAGTGTATTAAGTGCTTAAACCTTTCAAGTATCAGCATTTTTTAAAACGTGCATACAAAAACTGGTGAAAGTTAACACTTTAAATCATGAATTGTCTCACTATATATACACTATTTGCAGAGTGATGTTTTGCTGCTTAAACTCTGTTTAAGGTGCATTTTTGTCATAAGATGTAATGCCATATGTTTTGTTCTGTACTTTTGAACAACTCTGTTGGTCAATAAAGGGAGAAAACAAATTTCTCCACAGTAGGACAAAGGTACATCTACCGGTAATCTTAATAAAAACAGATTGGCGCACAGCAGTGACGTCATTAAAAGCGCCGGTTAATTAGCCGCGGCTAGTCTGTTTACGCCTAGAAATCCCAGACCCGCTCCAAACGAACAGGGGAATCACGTTAATGATTCCTAACAAAACCTTTCGACATTGAGATGTTTTGGTGCAGATAATGTCTTATTCGAGGCTGCACCATGGGTGCCCGTCCGCACCCGTTATATGGATATACACTGACGGCGATTCGCCGATGGATCTAAATACCCCGGGGAATCCAAGTAGCACCAAAGTTGTCAGCGTGAATAAACAAATGTACTGCATGCTAGAAATTAAGTCCGGGTTGCAATAAACAGGAGTTTCCTTTAAGCACATAAGCGTGAATATACAAGTACGTGTCGGACTTGGTATGCTAATTAAGTTGGGCTGTGAAGCGCCTCCCAACTTCACTGTTTATGTTTTTGTTTATTTATTTGGCAGACAAAACTTGGATCGGAGACAACTCGCGTGGGAAATTGCAATGTAGCCATGCAGCGTCTTCTTCTTCTGTTTGTCTGGGAGGCGGAGGCTGCTTTACGGCATCTGGCTGATGTGGGTGTCGGTGTACTTGAAGCAGGCTGTGTATAATAGTCCATAATATCGATACCACAGGGATGGAATATCTAATTTAGATACCACTTTTAGTATCGATTTATATCTAGGTATCGATTTGTTTGACAACACTATCAGAGACCTGGATGATGAAGCTCAATGGTTAATAAAGGAATCACGGAAGCGGTGTGAAGCACTCCATCTAGGAGACGGCACCGTAGGAGGCGAGCTGCCATGGTTCGCCACATGCTACAGGAGTGAGCTATCTAGGTGCGCACAGCGTCCCCCGGTCCCCTCCTCCTCCCCCTCCTCCCTGTCCGGAACTCGACCTCACCAGTCTGAAACAGCCTCCCTGTCCATGACAAGTCCGGTCCTGTTACTAGGGGCTTCGTCTGGTTTAGGGTTACCAGCCATCACACTTTGCAACCGACCCCTTTGGCCACAAGTGGTGAGCCCATGGGGAGGTGGCGTGCACAATTCCACTTCGGGCTGCGCCTGGCCAGGCTCCCTGTGTGAAAGCCCAGCCCACAGGGTGGCTGTGCTCTCCCGTAAGCCCTTTTCAGATTGACATTCTGGAATATGAGTGGACAATTCAGTCCGGTTTTTAACCGGAACTGTGTTTTCAGACACACCACTTTTGTACCGGAACTTGTCCTTTCGGCTGCCTTCACACAGCAGGGAAACGTTCCAGATGTCTGAGGGGGAGGGGGCGGGAAGGCTGTACCCGGATAGTGCGGCGGGCGTCATTTACCCAAACAAAGCTATTCGGTCAAACATGGCCGACGAAGAGATAGAATTCCTCTCACTGATCGGACATGTTAAGCATAATTCTGCGCACACGAAGACGCATCAGAGACTAGGGTTGTCACGATACTAAAATTTCAAACTCGATTCGATACTGGAAACAAACTCGATGCTCGATTTCGATACTATTTTAAAACACCAATTTATTGAACAAGTTTATTCAAAAAATAACATTCCTCAATTTATATTGTAAATATTAAATGTTAAGAATTAAGTGTATTAAGTGCTTAAACCTTTCAAGTATCAGCATTTTTTAAAACGTGCATACAAAAACTGGTGAAAGTTAACACTTTAAATCATGAATTGTCTCACTATATATACACTATTTGCAGAGTGATGTTTTGCTGCTTAAACTCTGTTTAAGGTGCATTTTTGTCATAAGATGTAATGCCATATGTTTTGTTCTGTACTTTTGAACAACTCTGTTGGTCAATAAAGGGAGAAAACAAATTTCTCCACAGTAGGACAAAGGTACATCTACCGGTAATCTTAATAAAAACAGATTGGCGCACAGCAGTGACGTCATTAAAAGCGCCGGTTAATTAGCCGCGGCTAGTCTGTTTACGCCTAGAAATCCCAGACCCGCTCCAAACGAACAGGGGAATCACGTTAATGATTCCTAACAAAACCTTTCGACATTGAGATGTTTTGGTGCAGATAATGTCTTATTTCGAGGCTGCACCATGGGTGCCCGTCCGCACCCGTTATATGGATATACACTGACGGCGATTCGCCGATGGATCTAAATACCCCAGGGAATCCAAGTAGCACCAAAGTTGTCAGCGTGAATAAACAAACGTACTGCATGCTAGAAATTAAGTCCGGGTTGCAATAAACAGGAGTTTCCTTTAAGCACATAAGCGTGAATATACAAGTACGTGTCGGACTTGGTATGCTAATTAAGTTGGGCTGTGAAGCGCCTCCCAAATTCACTGTTTATGTTTTTGTTTATTTATTTGGCAGACAAAACTTGGATCGGAGACAACTCCCGTGGGAAATTGCAATGTAGCCATGTAGCGTCTTCTTCTTCTGTTTGTCTGGGAGGCGGAGGCTGCTTTACGGCATCTGGCTGACGTGGGTGTCGGTGTACTTGAAGCAGGCTGTGTATAATAGTCCATAATATCGATACCACAGGGATGGAATATCTAATTTAGATACCACTTTTAGTATCGATTTATATCTAGGTATCGATTTGTTTGACAACACTATCAGAGACCTGGATGATGAAGCTCAATGGTTAATAAAGGAATCACGGAAGCGGTGTGAAGCACTCCATCTAGGAGACGGCACCGTAGGAGGCGAGCTGCCATGGTTCGCCACATGCTACAGGAGTGAGCTATCTAGGTGCGCACAGCGTCCCCCGGTCCCCTCCTCCTCCCCCTCCTCCCTGTCCGGAACTCGACCTCACCAGTCTGAAGCAGCCTCCCTGTCCGTGACAAGTCCGGTCCTGTTACTAGGGGCTTCGTCCGGTTTAGGGTTATCCGGATGTTTGTATTCAGACACAAAGGTGTTACGGACAGAGTCCCGAACATTTCCGTTTTTCATGGCCTGTCTGAAGGGGGCTTTAGAGACAGGGTGAGAAGCTCAGTCATTTGGGAGGGGTGCTGCTCCCCCACATGGGGAGGAGCCAGTTTAGGTGGACGCCTCCCTGGTGAGGTTTAACGGGCACGCCCAACCGGGAGGAGACCTAAAGGTAGACCCAGGACACGACAGAGGGACTATGTCTCTTGGCTGGCCAGGGAACGCCTTGGATTCCCCGGAGGAGCTGGCCCAAGTGGCTGAGGAGAGGGAAGTCTGGGCCTCCCTGCTTAGGCTGCCACCCCCGCGACCCGACCCGACCCGACCCCGGACAAGCGGCCAAAAACGGATGGAGGATCGAATTCAAATCGAGCTGAACGATGTGACCTAAAGCTAATACTGCAATATTTTAGAGTTGCCTTGCAATACACAAAACCAATATCAGAATAGTTTTTAGTTGATTCATAATCTAAGACTTAATGTTTGATTCATCCCTATAACCAAATCACAGAAAGTCAGAAATCCAAGGAGCCAAAGACGTGTGAATTATCTGAAACTTTATACGTTTGAAATAAAAACATCCGCTCTCCACAAACCGTAGCTGTACGGCCGCTGACGTGTGCCAGACAACATGTTTGTAATTAGCTCCGGACGGAGTTGTGTGCAGAGGGAAACCTGCTGGTCTGCCACATCAGCTGTGGCGTTTCTCTGCCTGCAGGAAATCTCAAGCATCACTTTCAGCCATGCTCCACCGGAGCCGTGAA
Source organism: Nothobranchius furzeri (assembly GCF_043380555.1). Classification (NCBI taxonomy): domain Eukaryota; kingdom Metazoa; phylum Chordata; class Actinopteri; order Cyprinodontiformes; family Nothobranchiidae; genus Nothobranchius; species Nothobranchius furzeri. The sequence continues at coordinate 74,132,516 of NC_091746.1, read as the reverse complement.
GGCGAAGCCGACTGAGACACAAAGCTGTGAGCACGCATGTGTCTGTGCACGAGAAAGGGCCAGAGAGCAGTTATTTATGTGAGCCTTCATGTGTCGAGGCATGCGTGAGCGATCGTGTGTTCACTTAAATGTGTCGTTGAATCAATTCTTCCAACAGAATCAGTGATGAATGCGTCTGTGACTGCTCGCCAGCTTCCCACCGAGCCAGATTTAGTCACGTCCTCTTTTCTTCTTCAAAAGCATCTGTATCAGGAGCCACGCCATGCTACCCAGGGCTGTGTGCCAAGACAGCAGCAGATGATGCAAACTTTCAACATCCTGCCAAGAACCTGCCAGACATCATGAGAATTGCACCGTGTGTGTAAACTCATCTCGCTAGCAGCCATTTCTGTCTAACACAGCAAGCTGGACCAGTGTCCATGCTTCTGTGTTATTGCTGGAAATGGTCATTAATCAGCGAGTGACTCTTCATGTTGTGCGCTGGCAGTCGCTGATGACACCAAAGAAGCAACTGTAGCATCAACAAACCTCGAACTTCCTGTTTCAGTGCTTGGATTTAAATTATGAAAACATAATAAAGAAAACAGGAAATCTTTTCCAACTCCAATAATCACCCTAACAGAACCCAAAACTGTTCTTTATTTCACACAAAAAAGCTAAAACATAGAAGAACTATAGAAATTACAGGCCTAGCGTATAGTTATAAACAGTAAAACTGTGTGTTGATAAATGTCTAATCTGAACACAATGGAGAAATTCCCATTGCCATTTTCTCTAATCCTGCAATATACAGCGACAGTAAAAATACAAACATTTTTAACCGATGACCTGAAAAGCACTTTAAGCAGCTGTACTCCAGCATCTTGCTGATAATTGTCCCATTGGCGTGTTTTGTACCGCGGGGGTTAAATCACATTCTTCTGGGTCAAATCAGCATGTTTTTCTCTTGCAACGTGATACAATCATAACTGTAGACACAATAAAAAATGTTGTCAAACAGCTCAGAAATGCTAAATAATGTCCAAGTCACTGTTCAAAGTCTCATATCGCTGAGAGAAAAGAGCCACCTCGAACACAAATGGTCTTTTAACATCTACAAGTGTCCAACTAACGTCTGTCAATTAAATAATTAGTCCACAACAAGTATTACGTCCACAATGACGCATAACGCACCGCTGAAAATGGAACCGACTCTGGACTTAAGTCTGATGCTCACATTAGCTCTGTGATACGGTCCTGTTGTTTCCATCTACGACTCCTTTCCAAAGTCAAGCCTTTGCTGTCGTATGCCCACCTGGAGCAGGTACTGCATGCACTTGTAATCCCAAGGCTAGATTATTGGAACTCTCTTTATGCTGGACTGGGTCAGTCATCACCACGTCGGCTTCAGACCGTGCGGAACTGAGCTGCTAGGTTTCTGACTGGGTCTGGGAAACGGGATCACATCAGTCCAGTACTGGCCTCCCTGCGCCGGCTTCTGGTCTGTTTTCAGGCACAATTAAAACTTTTGGTATTTGTTTTTAATTTCTTTCAGGGAGCTGCCTCCCTCTGTTTAAATGCTCTCCTGAACATGGTCCATCCGCTCTTTGGGCTCCTCTGATCAGGGCCTGCTCGCTGTGCCTCGTACCAGGTTTCGGACTCGCGGGCTTTCTCAGTTTTAGCTCCCCCACCAGCTGCCATTCTCAACCAGGCTGTCTCCATCCCTGCCAGTTTTCAAGAGTCATCTTAAAACTTTTTTTTTCGTTTTGCGTTCCATGATCACGTCAGAGATTGGCCCTCAGTTGTGTTGCCTTTTCTATGTTTTTTATTCTTGTTTTTATTCAGTGTTTTATCATGTTTTTGCTCGGCTGGGTATGGGTATGGACCTGGGCATTTTCAACACATGTCTTAAGGCTGTGGTTGGCATTAAATGCACTGTGAGTTATCGTGTGATTGTTCAGCAAAACAATGTTGATTTTATATTTCCTCATCAGGTTGACGCAGTGAAAGTTTGCTCCTGTTGTGTTGTTTTCTCTTTCTGCAGGTCTAGAAGCAGACTCTTGTTCATCATTGATTGTTTGAGGTGAGGTGAGGCTGCCGAGCACTGGCACCACCAGTCCCTCCAACCACCACCAGTCTAAGCGTAACGGACAGGGCTAGAACCTGTAACCCTCCAGTTACGAGGCAGGCATTTCCGTCCCCTGCTAACATTACATGAGAGCACGTTGAGTCTGACATCACAGCAGAATCTGCTATGTGACCATCGCACACGTGTTTACAATGTCGATGCTCAAACGCAACATCGTGCAGCTCTATTTGACGTTGGCACTGACCTTCATCTCCTACCACCGTAATTTGGGATCAATATGTGTGAAACCGACAGTTAGAGCCCTTTCATGGTTTGCAGATGCTGATTAGCCGTGGCAGCAACCTTGAACAGGGTTGACTCAGAAGTTTAATCAGTTGATGTAGATCTAATGATTCATTTCTGAAAGTTTGCTTACTGTAGCTTTTATGAGTTTCTTTATTGGATATACTTTATCCAACACCTATTTACACACAAAATGCAGCAACTTGTTTTGTTCCAAAGGTAAACTGCGTTAAACGTTGTGCGTCTTGCCCAAGAGCACTTTGGCACACAAACAGGCCAAAGATCAACCTGGAAAGCCTGTATTTAATGGGAAACCCACTCATCAGTCTGAGCCATGGTTGTCCAAAGTGCTAGACTATAGAGCAATTTAGGTTTGAGTGTTGTCTGAGAACACTTCAGCTTGTGGAGAGGGAGTAGAGATCCATTTGCCAATTATGACAATAGCAGACAAATGACCAAACCCTTGGACGAAATGTGTTTTGACTAGGAAATAGCAAAATGGACTCAACTCCAATCAAACTACAAATCAGTTCAGTGTACTGGTTAAAGATCACTCTTCTTTTGTTGTTAAAATGACAAACAGGCCAGTCCGTGGTTGTCTGGAGCGATTACAGGGTACCATCACTGAGTTACTAACATTTAGTGGTCAAGTCAGAGACAGCAACCATTTCTAATTCTCCAAGTCCAACTGCATTTACACTGTTCAGTCATAGCATCACTACCACTGACACATGACATGAAAACCATTATCTCATCACAACGGTAACTGGCAGCAGGTGACAAGGACAAACCTATCCTTGAGGATTAGGTGCGTAAAGAGGAAAAAAGAGCAAATAGAGATTTGAGCAACTCAGAAAAGTCCATTTTTATGTTAAACTCTGTTGCAAAGTGACAGTGTTGGAGAATGAATGATTACATGTCAGTGAGGCATGTAATATCAATCTTTTACATTATTCTGGGGAAATTTATAGAGGTTTATGTAAGTGTTTAGTTTTACAATGTTTTTAACTGGATGCACCTAAACACCCCATGATTTTATACTTTGATGTACTGAACAACCAATAAAAAAACAGAAAAACAATCAGCTGAAACTGGAGTAAAAATTAGGATAGATTGATGGACTGGTTTGTTAATTGGTTTATTATTCTCTATGTTCACTTATTGGCTCGTTTAATTAATTGGATTGATGGTTGATCAAATAGCTGATTGATCAGATTGTCAGGTGGTCAGCTAGATTACTGGTCAGTTGGCTGATTGGATTTTTAGCTGGTTGTATTTTTGGCTAGTTGTTTGGTTGGTTGGATGCCTGGTTTAAGGTTTGGTTTATGTTTTGCTCATCATTTGGTTGGTTGGTTGGTTGGTTGGTTGGTTGGATGTTTGGTTGGTTGGTTGGTTGGTTGGTTGGTTGGTTGACTGATTGGTTGGTTGTTCGTTCGTTGGATCATTCATTCGTTCAGTTGATTATTCGTTCATTCGGTCAGTCGATTGGTCATTCGTTTGTTCGTTCGTTTGTTTGTTTGGTTGGTTGGTTGGATGCCTGGTTTAAGGTTTGGTTTATGTTTTGCTCATCATTTGGTTGGTTGGTTGGTTGTTCGTTCATTCGTTCGTTCGTTCAGTTGATTATTCGTTCATTCGGTCAGTCGATTGGTCATTCGTTTGTTCGTTCATTCGGTTGGTTGGTTGGATGACTGGTTTAAGGTTTGGTTTATGTTTTGCTCATCATTTGGTTGGTTGGTTGGTTGGTTGGTTGGTTGTTCGTTCGTTCGTTCGTTTGTTCAGTTTATTATTCGTTCGTTCAGTTGATTATTCGTTCATTCGGTCAGTCGATTGGTCATTCGTTTGTTCGTTCGTTCGGTTGGTTGGTTGGATGACTGGTTTAAGGTTTGGTTTATGTTTTGCTCATCATTTGGTTGGTTGGTTGGTTGGTTGGTTGGGTGGCTGGTTGGTTGGTTGGTTGTTCGTTCGTTCGTTCGTTCATTCATTCGTTTGTTTGTTCAGTTGATTATTCGGTCGTTCAGTTGATTATTCGTTCATTTGGTCAGTCGATTGGTCATTCGTTTGTTCGTTCGTTCGGTTGGTTGGTTGGCTGACTGGTTTAAGGTTTGGTTTATGTTTTGCTCATCATTTGGTTGGTTGTTCGTTCGTTCGTTGGATCATTCATTCGTTCAGTTGATTATTCGTTCATTCGATCAGTCGATTGGTCATTCGTTTGTTCAATCGTTCGTTCGGTTGGTTGGTCAGTTAAATTGTTGGTTGGCTTATGGGATTACTAGCTTATTTATTGGTTGATATGGTTTTTTGTTAGCTGACCGACTTTCTGCTTGTCTGTTTAACTGAAAGGTTGTGAGGGAACAGCTGAAAGACGTCTGCCTCCAAACAGACTATTAAATGTCTGTAATTCTCACACAGCGTTGCATTAATTTGGCCTTTTTGGCACAAATGTTCCAGCCTTGATGGACAGCATATTCTCTTAACTCAGAAAATTTAAAGTTCAGCAGTGAACAAGTAAAAGATGGCTGCTGCAGCACAATGATGGTGGACAAACAAGTGTGTTTGTGGCTCAGGGTGGATTCACATTCCCTTTGTTTCCCGACAAAGATGAAGATTGACATGTAAACACCACATAATGTCGGCAAAACGTACTTCCAGGCAATTAGTTGCTGCTACAGAGGACAGACGTCTTTCCACCCGATGAGAAGGGTCAGGTTTTGGACGCTTCCCAGGAGCCTGGGGACGCATCGCTAACAGTTTGATTCTGTTTTTTAAGCTCCACACCTCCAGAACGCATCAAACACTACAGTTCAGTTCAGATCAGGTCAGACAGGAAGTCAAAAACAAAAGCTGTGTAAAACATCCAGAAACTTTCAAAATAAAAGTCAGATGCAGATTTCCTGCTGCTTAACTAGTAAAAGTGTACTTCATTTCCCGTGAATCCTCAGTAGCGGAGGTAAACAGAACAGAAAGTAAACCTCAGATACATGCAGCTGTTTTGTTGCTTGTGCATGGAGTGAACTTCCAAAATCACGCTCGGTGTTGGGATCCTCCTATGAATTTGTGACCTCGCGAAACCAGCTGCGTGGAATGCTTTCGTCCCCGTTTTACATCTGAAACGCTCCCGGTTGGAACGGAGTTATCATGCTACACGTCGCTTACATATCAGCACAAAGGCTGGGTCAGCTTAAGAACTTGGGACTTTTCAATGGACTTTAAGATTTTACTGCATTTTCTATATTTTAATACACTTAATTCTGATGTTTTGTTCTGGCCTTGTTTGCTGGTTTTTAAGTCTCGGTGCTTGGCAAATCCCAACCACGCTGTTTCTGTGATGTCAGCTTTGATTAGAAAACTTTGCTTTGACTGATTTTTGTCTCTGCCCTCCGAGACAACCGTCTCTCCACAGCTGCAGTTCTTGTGAGATGTTCCTCTAGGATGGAAACCCGGTGAAGCGGGAGTTATGAGCAGCCCCGTCTCACTAATGCACGTAGAGGATGAAGGCTGGCTTGTGTTGTGCGATCCAGAAGAGGCAGTACTGTATGATGGCGGCGAATGCTGGTTCTGGTAAAGAAAATAAAAGCACAGCTTGGATAATTTCACCAGAATCTTCTGCAGGAAAAGCGAGTCTTCTGCCATTATGTCCTGAGACCGAACGTTCATTCATTGAACTCAAATAAATATTAGAATTAAAAATACAAACTTCATGCATTTTTCTTTAATCTGCTAATTGAATCTTCCTACTTTTGAGCGCGAGTGGGAAACGGTGGCAGGCGGCTGGTTTCCCCGCTGCCGCTGAGCTGCGGTGGACAGAGGAGCTGCTCCATCGCGGCCTCTGACAGCACGCGGTGCTCACTGAAGCACTCGCTAACTGGCGAGACGGAGGAACAGCCTGTACCGAACACACAAACCAACTTAAACCCACAGCTGCCGGGTCACCGGTCACACCTGTCAACGGAGGGAAGAATCAATAACACCAAGTCCAGATTCACACTTAAACGCCTCCGAGGAAACAAGTCTGCTCGGATTCAAAGTGACGCGAAAGGCAGATTAACGTGTATAATTCAACAAATCTTCTGAAGGGGGGATAAAAGCTTTGCTTCAGCCTCCAGACACCTGAGACTCACACAACACCACATTTCACCTCACACGTTCTAAAGGTTCACAAATAACACTTACAGGAGCAGAAACAACGACTCGAGTCTCACCAACTAACAGCTAAACCGTATCAGTCCAAACAAGATTCACCTCTGCCCGTTTACTTGATTATTAACTCATTTTTAAATAACTCACACACAGTTGAGACTAAACTTTCCTTTAAACGTGAGAAGATGCTTAGCGGTACTCTGATGTTTTAGCATTAGCAGATTAAATTTACCCTTAAACAGAGCAAACAAGTGATAAGGTGACGCATCGCAGAGGCACGAGCTGACGGCCACGCGGGAACATCCGTGATGTCAGCTACTTTCATTATGCATTCGTTTTACTTGTGGTGTTTTCAGCTAAAGGTCAGCAGCACACGAACACGCCAGTACACCCGTCAGCCGTAACATTATGACCACCTGCGTGAGTGGAGGGGTTCAGCACAGGTGAGGACGTCTAAGTCAGGGAGGTTGGTCTATTGATTCATATTGTAGCATCCAGAAATGGTCAGTTTTTCATCTACAGTTTGACCTCCAGTATCCGATCATATAGACATAATTCTGACTGTGTGCCCCGTCTAATATTCCAAGCTGCAAGAAAGATTCTGCAAGTGCATGCTGACATCTCAGGATCACGACATTGTCAACATGCTCCCGTCCCGAGCTTACGGTCATGACCATAGGTGAGGATTGGGACGTAGGTCGACCGGTAAATCGAGAGCCTGGCTTTCTGGCTCAGCTCCCTCTTCACCACGACAGATCGGCTCAGCGTCCGCATCACTGCAGACGCCGAACCAACCCGCCTGTCGATCTCCTGATCCCTCCTACCCTCACTCGTGAACAAGACCCTGAGATACTTAAACTCCTCCACTTGAGGTAGGACCTCTCTCCCGACCCGGAGTTGGCAAGCCACCCTTTTCCAGTTTGTTGTTTTATCTCCACAAATAACTCTTGCCTGGAGGAGTTCTGCTGTGCGGTGTTGTTGTTAATGCTAACAGTTAGCTTCTACTAGCAGAGACGTTCTCTGCTGTTTCCTGGACGCCAAACCAACAACAGCCTTCCCCGTCGTGAGTCAGGATGGGTGAATGCATGAATGTTAGTGACAGGGTGACGTAGATCTGTCAGGATTTTCTAATCCTAGAGTTTCACCATCTGTTTTCCATCAGAAGCTAAAGCAGGAGACAGGTGTAGGAGACTATTTTCATGATCGGCCTGCATGAAACACTCAGAGGGACCCGTTCTAACCAGAAATAATAATTAAAAATGGTTTTTCAGTGAAGATTGTTTTTATTTTGTCTACTTGTTTGAACTGAATCTTAAACATGTTTTAATTGTTTTGCATTGTAAGTAAAGTTTGCCTTTCTGACCCACTTTTAACCGTTAGTACTCCACATGGCTGGCACTTTTATCGAAGTGTGGATCGCATCAGCCCCAGAGAGGAGACGCACAGAACCAAAACTCAACCCAAACAGATCAGATGAAAGAACGACACTCAGCTTTGATGTGATGAGTCAATGCTGGAGTCAGACATGATGAAACTCTTTTTAACCCCGAGCTTGACCTCAGCCCCTCAGGCGTCACATAAAGTCTACGGGCACGATTTAAGAAACGCACAGGAAACTCAATCAGAGCTATTTAATCAGAAAGCAGATTTTGGGCAGATGTTCAAAAGGCGACGTTTATTTACATCGCACAACGTGAGCGCAGAACGATGCCCTCTGTAGTCTCTGCAACTGGACTTTGAAGCCTCCCATTGTGTTAAACCATAGCCTGAGAGACACATGAAAGGACGCAGCAACTTTGAAGTTGCCACGAGCGCCGACTCTCGCCCCGACCACTTATGGCCCGGACTCACCAATCAAACAAACAAATAAATAAATAAAATATCGGATCCGTCTGCGTTTCCCTGGGAATGAAAAGGAGATTGTTGTTCATCTTGGAGCTCTGTGTTTGGGTTCTGTGGTTTTTAAACTGACAGAAAAAACTTTGGAAAGTTTTGGTTGCAAAAATAGAAATATTAAAGGTCAAGAGAATGAAAAACTATAGTGGAAAGGTGTATTAAAGGGAACACAAATAACCTTTTAACTAGCTGAATTCAGATATCTGATTGTTTATTCTGTATGACCAAGCACAGGTTAGACAAGCCTTCCTGTTGGTTGATGGACTGGATCTTAAGGCGTGGAGAGGAGGGTGTTTGGTTTCACAATCTCAGGGTCTGAGCTCTGAATTGTGCGGATGTTTGTGTCTTCGCGCCATGGACGTTGGTCTGGGGGGATCAGGGGGGGCCATGACTGGCTCTGTTCTGTAAAGTGATGAAGGAGCTATTCCACCAAGGTTATTTAACCTCTCTCCACAGTGCTCGAGTGCATGAGACGGCCTCAAGGTCATGCATTTGCTTCTAAAACTGTTTACTTTCCAGCAAGAGAAGAAAGAAGGTAAAAAAAAATCTTTTCTTGTATTAAATCAAAGAACTCTATTTTTAATAAAACTAATCAAACAAACTGTTAGTCAATAATAAAACGGTGGCCGATCTGTGAAATCACAATGTTATAATAAGATGTTTTAATAAGTAAAATGACTTTAATCTAGTTCACTAGACACTCAGACACATTGCTGTTGCTGATCCAATCAGAACCTTCCTTTCTGAAGCGTGGCAGAGTCTCTGTGGCGTTTATAAATCTGCCAGCTTTGATTCGACCAGAATTCAAAAACATCCAGATTAATAAAACAGTTCCAACTCCATCTTAGTTCAGTTCTCAAGATCTCACTGGAGTTCACCGCAGCTAAGCGAAGTATCGGACCGGCCGTCCGGACTTCCCTTTTTAAGCAAAGAACCAACAAGCTGGGAAAATCTGTTGCATTTTACCAACCAAGCAACGGTTTCTTTCAGAGTAAAAGCTTAACTCACTGACCCAAGGAGGGTCCCTTTTGACGCTGTGAACCACCTGTCGCTTTTTACCTGGAAACAATCCAAAGACAAGTTTGTCATGCTGTGACGCTGTACCATCGGCTCCAGTACCGAAAGGAGGGTCCGAGGACCCGGCATTCTGGATCCGTACAGGAGGTCTCCCTGAGGGTATGTGTGGATGTGACAAAAATGGCGTCTCATGTGTTTATGAAACAACTCCGGTCAAACTCTGATCGTAATTAGAAGCAAAACACACAGGTCTCACTAAGACTTGCTTCTCCGGATACGAGAGTTCTGATTAACACGACTCACACACACACACACCATCCATCTCACATCTCATTCAAACAGATACATCCATCATTAGGGAGTTAGTATTGTTTAAAATTATTTAGTAATAAATCATCTTAAACGTTTAAAGGATTCTCTTCTCTTGTCTCTCAGTTAATACAAAGTCTTACAAATCCCTACATTAAAAAGTTCCAATCTTCTGGTTAAATAACCCAGCGGTCCGAAAGCTGGATCCCATACTCGATATGGGATCTTAACGTCTCACGGTCCTTAATTAGATGTAAATTAGCTTCATTACAGCTGATACTGGCTAACGTGTGATTGGCCGTCCCTGTCATCTGTGTACTTGACAGTTCTGCAGTCCTGACATTGCATAAAAGAGCCTTTAGGCTGTAGCTTTATACATATTCTTAGTATGATGTAAAGATCCCCCCGGCCCTCATGCCGGCTGTGTGCCCCCCACTTCTAACGTCAAAACTACGTCCATGTTTCAAGCCACGAACATCAGTGTTCACTAAAGTGGTTGACAGCTGAGCATGAAGAGGTCAGAAAGATGTCGGCTTTTCCAAGTCTGAGGTTTTGGTTACAGGACGTTGTCGCCCTCTGCTGCCCGCTCCCCCCTCTCCGATGATGCAGTTTCATGCACGATCCATCATCGGAGAGGAGGGAGCGGGCAGCAGAGGGCGACAACGTCCTCTGCTGCCCGCGGATAAACGGAGTAGGAAGTGACGCCACCGTCAGCGTCAGCTCTGAGGAAGTTTGCAGCCGTGAACGAAACTGTCAGCAAGGTAAAGAAAAACCTTTTCTGTGTTTTAAAAAAGAACCAAAAATTGAACGAGAAATCAGACACAGCAAGAACGTACCAAAGATGTTTGTTATAGAGTTAGCAAAAACAGCTAAAAGTGGAACGCCCATCAAAGTCAGGCGGGAAGAAGCCTCAACCTCAAAAAGAGGAGTTTAAGTATCCTGGATGAAATCAGTCTGGATGCTGATTAGGAAGCCACCTGCTCACCTCCCTCTGGAGGATTTCCAAGCTCTACAAGACGACACCTGGGCAAACTCCGAACTACTGGATGGATTACATATCCTTGTTGTCCTGGGAATGCCTTGGAAACCACTAGGAAGAGTGAGGAAGAGGGCTGTCCCAGAAACCATCTTCTGTCTGCGACCTCTATACTTGGGATCAAATGTAGAAAACAATGGAGCATGGTTGCAGTTAAGCAGCAATTTCACTGAGAAACCATTTTCAACTCGTTATTTTTTAAACATGACCAGTCGCTCACTTTAAAAATCAGGTTCAGTGTGAAAATAATCTTCTACTTCCTGCATTAGCCACTGACAGAAAGGAGACTGGGAAAAGCTTGGATTAGAAAAGCCAGAGATGTTTGCATGTCATAACTTCAAAATAGCATTTGTGGACTCAACCATCTTGACTCACGACGGGGAAGGCTGTTGCTGGTTTAATGTCCCCGAAACAGCAGAGAACGTCTCAACGAGCAGAAATCAGTTGTTTCTCTCAGCTTTGCATCCATGTAAGATTAAATGCATGATACACACACACACACACACACACACACACGCACGCGCGCACTGTCACACACATGCACGTGCACGCACACACACATGCATGCATGCACGTGTGCGCACACACACATGCATGCATGCACACACACACATACATGCATGCACACACACACATATGCATGCATGCATGCGCACACACACAAGCTCAGTAAAAACGAGCCTCCTGGTTGACATCCTCAGAAGAAACCAACTCTGGCTTCCAGCCCAGCTCAGCGACTGTGCAGCATCCTGCAGGACCGAGCTCTCTCTGAAATCTTGGCCACTATCTCAGACGTCTTGCTTGGCTTTCAGGATAATGGTTAGATTTTAAATGTCAGAACCTGTTTTTTCTCTTCTTTCTGCTCCTATAAAGGCTCCTTCCTTTTTTCTGCAGCTACTCTAAAGTAAAAAAGACCTGCAGGTTGTACAAGAGATGCTTTTTAACATCTGGATTTTTCTGGTTTGGTTCAGACTTTTATAACGACTCCTTTATGCTGATAAATATTAGCGGTTGTCTACATACGGCAGAGTTTGAACCTCTCTGTTATGAAAGGCAGTGTCCCCATCATGGTTGAGTGTTTCTAAGGCAGCCAATTCACTGCTCTATTGATTAAGCCTCTGGCAGCCAGGGCAAATTTATTCTCTTATTAGGGGCTTGTAATTCCCGATCAGGACAGATTAAAGGTCTGCCACTGCCTCCAGCTACACTATCATTTAGACCCTTTCATTAGGGCTGGATGGCTGTACAAACATAATTAGCCAAAGGATGGAGAAATGGTTCTTGTGCAGTTGCTGGAGAGCTGATTTAAAGCAAAACTGAAATAAGAAACATTTATTGATTTTTGCTTTAAAACGTGATTGATAGACGTTTCAGCGGGGCTATCAGTCTCTCCTCTCTTGTAGTAGAGCCACAATTACATCATCTCATGCCACATGCTATATTAGATCAATACAACCCTGACCACTCACTTTTGTTTGATTACCGAGCATTTATTTTTCCAATAATCAATGCAACGATCAATAGCATCAATCAGCAGCACTGCTTTAGGATTTCTCACTTATTGACTTCTAATCTCTATTATATTTTCTTATCTCCAGCTTTCATTTGATGATAAAAGATAAAAGTTTGCTCAGCAGATGACTGGAAAAGGCTGCTTTTAACTTGGCTCACTCAAACTTTCCTGTTTATAAGTGGAAGAGGTGTAATTTGACCTTGAAACGGCCTGTTATCAAATAAAAAACGTAAACCATGTGAGAAATTCAAGTTGTACATTTAAAGAACATTTATAAATAAAGTTGGGGGTCTGCCGCAGCCCACTCTGCTGCTCGGTGACATGTGGGTCAAGATTTTATGTGAGTTTTGTGTAAGTTATACAGAATGCCTTTCTTGACCAATTATAGAAAACTGAACAGCTTAAAGGAGATATATTATTAAAACATATATATATATATATACATTTACATACATATATATATACATATATATATATATATATATGTATATATATATATATATATATATACATACATATATGAATACATCGGCTGATGCAGAGTTGATGAACATTTCACAAACAAGTCTCTAAAATATAAATATATGAGAACACATGAGAATAATACTTGTAAAACAACATGTTTAGCTCTGTTTGTCGGCCACAGAAGCACGTTTATAAAACAGAAACGTGAAGTCGCCATCTTAAAAAAACAAAAGGAGACATTATTTGCGTGAAATGCTTGTCAGCCACTAGATGGTGCCATCGGATAAGAGAAATACTACGGAAAGAGACTTTAAATCCAGCTGGAGACTCTTTTTCAGCAGGGCAGTGTATATTCATGATGTTCTTTGTACTAAATCCCTCTCACATTAAGTGATCTCAGCAGTTTTATTCTTCGCTGTTTTAATACCCTCCAGAATGAGTCGCGTCAGGACTCTGTCACTTAAAGGAAAACAAGTGGCTGCTAACGACACTTATCCATCCCCGAGTGGCTGCTATGAAGTAAGGAGCTTGGATATCTGGGAGGAGCTCGGAGTAGAGCTGGCGCTCCAGCAGGAGCAGCTCTCTCTTCCATGTGAGAGGCGGTTCTATGCTAATCTCCCCGTTTGTGACATCACAAACGAGGATTTTTTTTAACGGCTTGTTTTAAGGAAACAATTTCATGCTCAGGTTTAAATAATATAGGAATTATTTTTGAGCAGTACAAAAAACATTTCCCTTTACGTGATTTTAACTTTGTAGTAATAAACTACATAAAGTAGTTTTTACATAAACATTAACAAATAAACATAAACTGTCTTGAAAGGTTTGGACACCCCTGACATAAGCAGACGGGTCAGCATCACTGCCCGCATACGCTACATGTGGGCGTGGTTGTTTGACAACAGAGAGCAGTGCAGAGTTAAGAGCAAATAAATGGGTTCCCCTCAGAAAATCTCAAATTTGAGGCAAGTTTTACGTATTTAGTTAAATGTTCTTAAAGGGAGAAAATACTATCCAAAGTAAAAATGGGCCCTTTGGAAAACTACACGGATTTTAATCACACAAGGAAGCTGGAAAGGCACCAACTCTGGTTTTGAACCCCAATGCTGATTTCCGATGTTTATTAGTCAATTCTGACCTTATGATAACTACGATTGTTGAATTAAACACAGGAAAACTGGTTGTTGCTAGGGAAAATTGATGCTTCGCAAAGCTTAGTTCAGAGGAAACAGGCGAGTGTTTTATGAATATCTGGCGAAGGCAAAAAAAGTCATCTGGTTGAATATTGAACAATTCTGATCCTCAGCGGATTTTTAGATGCATCCTAAACATTTACGTTGACCAACAGAAACGCTGCATTTCTCAGATGTGAAGTAAAAACAAGCGAGGTCGCGTTCCACCATCCGAGAGTTATTTTAACAGCCCCTCGATCAGGCAGAAGAAAGAAAACCGAGTGTCAAACACAAACAGAAAGCCCTTTTTAAATCAAGATGCATTATCTACTGCGGTTGCCTGGCAACCGAATGAAGACACGCGCGCACACATACAGCATAATGGTTCATTTGACTCCAGCTGTGTCAGCAAGGGGTGGTCAAAACTGAGGAGCAGTTTCTACAGCTGATGTTTCTGTAGGAAGAGAAAAAAGATCGGAAACCAAAATCAGATTTTTGAGGTTGAGAACAAAAACATGCCTGACATCAACTAAAAAAAGCTTTTCTTTAAACCTTCTGAAGACTAAATAAAAGTAGAAAGCCGTTTAGTGACTGTCTGTCAACACGCATCCTTCCTCTGTGCAGTTGTTTCTGCGGAACGTTTAATCCATTCACGCTAAGCACAGGAAAAGAAAATATTCCTCTAGAACTCCAACCTGATGCTGATGCAACAGGATTAGGGTTAGGCATCGTTTGATTTCGAACGATTCAGATTCCAATTCCTCCTTTCCATTCCGGTTCCTTCAAGACATTCCATATTTTACATGAGCCAGCTAACCACAGGTCCTACTGGATGAAATAATCTTAACTTCAACATGAATTTTAACTCTATGAACAACAACATCACCTTCATTTAGACACAAACATGTTTTGGAGACAAAAAGAAGACGACTTGCAGCACAACCAGTGTGTTTGTTTCTGACCACAACCAAAGTCTGGAAGCAGCCTCTGGGATGAGAGGCTAAACGTCTCCAACATATCCAGAAACGTCCAGCTGTCTTCAGCTACAACTCTCAGGATGATCATGTCCAGGATGACTGAGAACTACTCCTCCATGCTGCAGCAGCGTTCAGTCACAACAGGAAGTGAAGCTTAAACGTAGCTGCTGTCAGTAACAAGCTAACAGGTTTAAACATTAAAACTCAACAGAAATAGTTCAGAAAGGAAATTAAAATGTTATTTATTATTATTATTATTATTATTATCATCATCATTATCATTATCATCATTATTTATTATTAATAATATTATTATCATTATTATTATTATCATCATTATCATCATTATTATTATTATTATTATTATTATTATTATTATTATTATTATTATTATTATTATTGTCATTATTATTATTGTAATCATTATAATCATTATTATTATTATTATTATTATCATTATTATTATTGTAATCATTATAATTATTATTATTTTTATTATTAGTATTATTATTATTATCATCATCATTATCATCATTATTATTATTTATTATTATTATTATCATTATTATTATTATCATTATCATAATTATTATCATTATCATCATTATTATTATTTATTATTATTATTATTTATTATTATTATCATTATTATTATCATCATTATTATTATTATTTATTATTATTATTTATTATTATTATTATTATTATTATTATTATTGATTATTATTATTATCATTATTATTATCATCATTATCATCATTATTATTATTTAGTATTATTATTATCATTATTATTATTATCATTAACATCATCATTATTATTATTTATTATTATTATTATTATTATCATTATTATTATTATTATCATCATTATTATTATTATTTATTATTATTATTTATTATTTATTATTATTATTATTATTATTAATAATATTTATTGTGGCAGAAGCTGGTGTGGTCCACCACAGAGAAGCTGCTCTTGCATGATGACTGCTGACGCTCCATGTGTGTTGTTATTTCTGCAGTGAGACAAACTCACCTCACACCGTCCAGAGTTTGTTCTTTAAAGCTTCTATTAACTCCACTGTGTTGACGTGTTTAACACGTTTCCTCTACGCTGCAGGAGTTAACGTTTACATCACGGAGTAAAAGTTCGGCAGACACGTTTGTTTATATCCGGGTGGGGGGAGGGGGGACTCAGTACTGCACACACACAGCTGGTGTGATCAGCTCTGAAAAGCGTTGATCACAATTTGCAGATCACGTTTATTTTTCACGGAGATCGGCCGCGGATTCCTCTTCCGGTCGGCGTGCTAGGAATCTAAACTAGGAATCAAAATAAAAGCTTGGAACGATTCCGGGAAAAACTAACAGTTGGTCCCGGTTCCAATCGACGCTCGACGCCCAACCCTAAACAGGACCAGAATAAACTTGCTTTTAATGTTGCGTACGCGTTTATCATGGCTGCTTTACGTGATTTGTGTCTGTTTGATGCGTTGTTTGAAATTAATGCAACATGTTTGCAAGCTGCAATATGCAAGTAACCAGTAGGGGGAGTTGACAAAACAAGCTAAACATACTCGACATCGTCCCTCACACCGACCCTACTGGCCCAGCTCTCAATCTGGTCCGAGTTCTCTACTGTGCCCCCTAGTGGAATACTCTAATACTACGTGCAGTGCATCTTAAGCATGTGAACAAAGACGCAGCCTGCATCAACGCAAGGTTAAAAAGCTAGTATTTTCTGGCCTAATGCCTAAGTCTTCTAGGACCCCAAACCACATTTACCTCGTTGTTGAATAAAGGCTGTTTGGGGTTTTTATGTTAATGTTTATTTATTTAGCAGACGCTTTTATCCAAAGAAACTTACAATTTATAACCTACAGGGCGTGTTGTGATCTGTGGGGGAACCAGGAGTACCCGGAGGAAACCCACACATGCATGGGGAGAACACGCAACTCCACACAGAAAGGCCGCAGCCGAGTTTCGAACCTGCAACCTTCTTGCTGCGAGGCAACAGCGTTAACCACTGCGCCACCATGCAGGGGTGTTTAATGTACCAAAAAATCTGTTCCATTTCTGAACTGCTTTCCTATGTAAATTAGTAATTTTGTAATGGCTGCTGACAAACGGTTCATCCTGAGAAACGCTGTTGAAACACCTCATAAGCTCAGATGCACTTCCTTACATGTCTGTGCTCTGCAGCGCCGCCTCTGCCAGTGTGCCCCAGGGCAGCTGTAGCTACATTGTAGCTCATCACCACCAGCTTGTGAATGTGTGTGTGAATGGATAAATGATCCAAAGCACTTTGGGAGTCCTCTGACTCTGAAAGAGGCTTTATAAGAGCAAGTCATTTATCATTAAATCTGAATTTCCACTTAAACGTTGGGAATATTTAAACATTAATCAAGGTAATGCTAACCATAGAACAATGTTATCCTGAGCTACTGCTACTGCTAGCCCAAGCTACTGCTAACACTAGCCCAAACTACTACTACCGCTAGCCGGAGCTACTGCTACCGCTAGCTGGAGCTACTGCTAACGCTAGCCAGAGCTACTGCTAACACTAGCCCAAACTACTGCTACCGCTAGCCAGAGCTACTGCTAACGCTAGCCAGAGCTACTGCTAACACTAGCCCAAACTACTGCTACCGCTAGCCGGAGCTACTGCTACCACTAGCCCAAACTACTGCTACTGCTAGCCCGAGCTACTGCTATGGCTAGCCTGACCTACTCTAAATGTGCACCATCATCAAATGAAAATGATTTGCAAGTTAAATGTGGGTGCAGCAGGAACGTTTTAAAATATGTTTTTGCATCTAGCCAGTTTTGAAATCATGTAGTGAATAGAACAATGGCTAAAATAAAAATACATTTCGTTCAAAACAAAAATAATTATCAATTGTGAAGGCATGGGTGAATAAAGGCATGTGGATGCATAAATTGGTGTGTAAAAGTAATATAATGTATTCATTTGTGTTGGTTGTTTTTGACACTCGATCTTACTGGATTTTTTTTTTAATTCTCATTTTAAGACCACTTCGGGTGCGGCCTAATGCTTTATACTTTACGTCTGTATTTTCATCCTCCTGCCAAAAAGACGAAAGGAGCTCCCATCTCTTTGGATTCAGAGAGGATTTTAAAGTGTCACAGTGCCGGAATGACTGAAGGATAGCAACTTTCAGAATGGTGTGGAGCAAAATTTTGCCTCAAATTAAGGAAACCTATGAGGAGCTCCTACTGATGGCAATCAGGATAAAATGAAGTTAATTTTTCTTTGAGGCGAGACACGGGAATCAGAACAGAACCTTCTGTAACTCCGTGGCGAACTTTTATGACTCCTTTCTGATTCTAAGCTACACTGACCGTTACTCGCCTCCAGAGTCCAACATCCTCCTGCCAGGCGACCACTAAGAGCTTCTCAGGCAGCAAAGTACACACATGACAATAAAAGCTTCTGTTACAGGACTCCAAGGTCCACTCGGCTAACAGATGTGACTACTGATGATGCGTAGACCTTTCTGGAACAAACATATCAAACATTTATTTACGCAGGTGAGTCTAGACGACCTGATATTGTTTAGCGAAGGTCATTTGTACATTTCATCCAGCAAGTGTGAATTAAATGTTCTTTGAATCAGATAAAAGCAATAATAGCTCGTGTGATGAGAGACTTGAAGCTAAAAATCTCAAATTAATACAAACAAAAGAATGTGGCGAGGGTTTGGGTTTTTTTTGGGTGCTGCTCAAACATTTAGCTGTACAAGAGCTACCTCAGTGAAAGCAACAAATCAGGCTTTATTATAATAAAGATTTACTATTTAAAATAATTAATTCAACAACGACAAAATAAAGTAAATGTTAATTTTCTTACTGTGTGCAAGCCCAGAATCCAGAACCATACACAATTTCAGACATGGGTCCATTGGCTGCTTCTCAGCCAAGAGAATGGACTCACTCACATTTTAGCCAGAACACAGACATGAATAAAGAATGGTACCTGCACACCCTCCCAGAGGAACTCCGTCCAACCACAGACTCTTTGCATAAACCTAATGTAAATGATCAACGACATCCTTAAAATCCCAATTCTTCTGTATAGAAACATTTGACTATGCTAGAATTAAAAACGGATGCTGAGCTTTTTTCTTCTGTGCTTCGAGCTAATGGCTACAGCTACATATTAAAGGTGCAATTTGTAATAATTCTACAGTGAAATTATCACAAAATAGTCTAATGTCTCAATCTTGTTGGATGGAAGGATGCACTGAAACAGATTTCACTCCCAGACGGTGTCGGTACAAGATCTGCTCGGGTGCAAGATCGGCTCGGGGTCCGTCGGCTGCCGATTACATCAAAGTAGTTGATTGGCTGAACATGAACCTCACGGAATTACGGAATCACGTTACGTTGTTATCACGTTACGTTGGTCCAGGCAAATCTTTCTGTTGGAAAGATGGACAACTTTTACAAAGAAATCCATCATTACCTCTTTGAAAATACACTTTTAGCATAGAGCTGCATGTATATTAGGGCTGAACGATTAATTTCATGTGCAATTAAATTGCGATGTGACAAAAGGAGATTTTCTAATTACAAAGGCTGCAATTTGGCAGCGAGTGGTTAGCGCAATGCTAATATACATGGAAAAACCCATAGAATGCTAATGCTAATATCACCGATTACATTCTTACACATTATGAATTAGAAACGTGCCAAATGATTACATTTGGAGTCTAATAGAAAGTAAAACTACCATCAATCAAATAAGTACAGACAGGTATTTTAGTAAAGCCAGAAAACTTTTAACTCCAGAGTTTTGGCTAGCAGCTATGAGCGTACCTGAACTACGCATGGACAAGACGTCAAAAACTCTAAACACAAAATACTTCAATAAACGGGACACACTTCTTTCCTGCAAATACAATTTCACCGGTGTTGCTAACACCTATGATCCTTCAAGGGATGTGCCCAAAGAGGAGTTCAACATTACAGGTGCTGGCCAGTAAATTAGAATATCATCAAAAGGTTGAAAATATTTCAGTAATTCCATTCAAAACGTGAAACTTGTACATTATATTCATGCAATGCACACAGACCAATGTATTTCCAATGTTCATTACATTTAAATTTGATATTCATAAGTGACAACTAATGAAAACTCCAAATTTGGTATCTCAAAAAATTAGAATATTCTGAAAAGGCTGAATATAGAAGACACCTGCTGCCACTCTAATCAGCTGATTTACTCAAAACACCTGCAAAGGCCTTTAAAAGGTCCCTCAGTCTTGTTTTGAAGGCACCACAATCATGGGGAAGACTTCTGACTTAACAGCTGTCCAAAAGACAATCATTGACACCTTGCACAAGGAGGGCAAGACACAAAAGGTGATTGCTAAAGAAGCTGGCTGTTCGCAGAGCTCTGTGTCCAAGCACATTAACAGACAGGCGAAGGGACGGAAAAAATGTGGTAGAAAAAAGTGTACAAGCTCTAGGGATAACCGCACCCTGCAGAGAATTGTGACGACAAACCCATTCAAAAATGTGGGGGAGATCCACAAAGAGTGGACTGCAGCTGGAGTCAGCGCTTCAAGAACCACCACGAGGAGACTCATGAAAGACATGGGATTCAGGTGTCGCATTCCGTGTGTCAAGCCACTCTTGAACATGAAACAGCGCAAGAAGCGTCTCGCCTGGGCCAAGGACAAAAAGGACTGGACTGATGCTGAGTGGTCCAAAGTTATGTTTTCTGATGAAAGCAAGTTCTGCATTTCCTTTGGAAATCAAGGACCCAGAGTCTGGAGGAAGAGCGGAGAAGCACAGAATCCACGTTGCATGAGGTCCAGTGTAAAGTTTCCACCGTCAGTGATGGTGTGGGGTGCCATGTCATCTGCCGGTGTTGGCCCACTCTGTTTCCTGAGGTCCAGGGTCAATGCAGCCGTCTACCAGGAAGTTTTAGAGCACTTCATGCTTCCTGCTGCTGACCAACTTTATGGGGATGCAGACTTCACCTTTCAACAGGACTTGGCACCTGCACACAGTGCCAAAACCACCAGCACCTGGTTCAAGGACCATGGTATCCCTGTCCTTGATTGGCCAGCAAACTCGCCTGACCTTAACCCCATAGAAAATCTATGGGGTATTGTGAAGCGGAGGATGCAATACGCTAGACCCAACAATGCAGAGGAGCTGAAGACGACTATCAGAGCAACCTGGGCTCTCATAACACCTGAGCAGTGCCACAGACTGATCGAGTCCATGCCACGCCGCATTACTGCAGTTATTGAGGCAAAAGGAGCCCCGACTAAGTATTGAGTGCTATACATGCACATTCTTTTCATGTTCATTCTTTTCAGTTGGCCAACATTAGAGAAACAAACATTTTTTCATTGGCCTTTAGAATATTCTAATTTTCTGAGATACCAGATTTGATGTTTTCATTGGTTGTCACCTATAAATATCAAAATTAAACGTAATAAACATCGGAAATACATTGGTCTGTGTGCATTGCATGAATATAATGTACAAGTTTCACGTTTTGAATAGAATTACTGAAATATTTTCAACCTTTTGATGATATTCTAATTTACTGGCCAGCACCTGTATGAATACAATATAGTGTTTTATTTTACAAATACCATTATAAACACAAACTTACGTCTTAAGAAACATTATTTTAATAACGAAACTGCTAAATTCTTTCCAACAGTTTAGATGTGTAGTGTATTTTGTCCAAGTGGGTTTGCCGTACTTTGACGTCATCGGCAGTCGATGGACCCCGAGCAGATCCTGTATCGACACCGGCAGGGGGTTGTCAGATTTTCTCCTTTTGAAAACAATGAAAACAGAATCTGCAGCAAGCTAGCGCAGCAGCACAGGACTTTGTAGTCCCACACCAACACGCAAAAAGCTCCAGAGTTGTTTTAAGAACCAAAGCCAGTAGACAGGAGCAACCCAGAAGTTATTTCTGGTACCCTAAGAAGCCACGGCATCTTTTAGTTTTACTCTAGTATCAAGTGAAGCAGGCTAGAGGCTAAAGTTGAGCTAATAATGCTAACGGTGAATTAGAAAAAAAAATAGATGGCTCAAAAAATATTTTGAGCTACATTTTCAGTTACCAAATATCAATATTACTGTGAAATGTGTGTGTGAAGTGAATAATGAGTCAATGGTGGAGATTGACTTCCTTTAACAAATTGGTCAGAACCATAACAGCAAGCTAACAGCACGATGGCAACAGGCCACACTTCCTCTAATGCCAGACACATATTACCGTAACAAATGTAGAAAGTGCTCCATACCGTAAAACATCCAGGAGCGCTAGCACCAAATATGATGATGTATTTATCTTCTTATCAACTTAAATTACCACTGAGCACTTTCCTGCTCGTCCGCCCTACTGGTTGAAAGTGAAATTTCAACAGTCGTAAACAACCCTGCTGCAGCCTGCTGTAGCTAGCGCTAACAACAAGCTAACACTAACATGAGCCAACTATTACTAAAATAAACCACATTGTTAAACAAAAAATATTATTACTAACAAATCCAGTATCAACAAAGCCAGGTCACCATCAGTCCATCATTTTGTAGCCTCCTTTAGCTCCCTCAAACTAGCGTAGGCCGTGCCAATGTTCACTCTGGTTTCAGCTCTTTGCTAAAGCAGGTTAAGGAGTCTGCGGAAAGCTGACAGTATCAGCAGACTTAAATGTTGCACTACGGTGAAAGTAAAACCAGTAGTGTCCTATTAACATTAGCTCCAAAGTATGTACACACCACTCTAATCTAAAGGTGGCTGTTTCCAGTCAAGACTCTTCGTCTTTAAACTATGAAACCATTTCTTCCTGTTTTGTACAAGTACTGTTGGAGACCTAGCGGTGTAGACTTGTATGATGGTGACATAATCCTTAAAGCAACAAAAGCTGGGGTAAGCATGTTGATATTGTGAAAGCTGTACAGTAGGTGATTGCGGTCTGCATCTATGCCGGGACACTCACAGGAGAAAAAGAAACCACTCTTTCAGTTCTGACATCCATCTTAAGCTAACACCCAGCGGGCATGGGACTCACCCTGTGAGGACGACCACAAAGTCCATTACATTCCAGCCGTTGCGGAGGTATGAGCCTTTGTGAAACGCAAAGCCCAAGGCGATGATCTTAATGGCGGCCTCGAAACAGAATATTCCAATAAAGTAGGGCTCTGTGTCGTCCTGCAGAAAGACAGGGAATCAGACAAGACTTTTTTATAAGAGGTATTTAATGACGTGTACAGAAAAAGAAGGGGAGAGGAGAAATATGACTTCTTTCACTTAGTGTAGCAGCACAAGCAGGAGCGATCCTGAAGTAAACACAAATAATCACAAACACAAACAGATCAATGGAGCCTCAGGCAAGCATGTTTAATA